>NW_006400015.1:2763733-2775506 GCF_000299155.1 Elephantulus edwardii
GTGCATAACCTGCCTTAAAAATTCTCTCTATTGGTCCTGAGGGAGCTGTGATGGCACTGTCCATAGAGAGGGTCCCTGACAGCCCACTGTGGACCTTGCCAGTAGGTCCAATCCTTCAGGGGCTCCACGGGAGGCAGATGTAATCACCTCCTTGGAAACCTCCAAAGGGTGAGCCAGGAGGCAGTTTTGAAACAGCACCATTAAGTTCCAGTTCTTTTGTTGTTGTTGTTGTTTTTAATATTCTTATTGATAGTCTCACAAACTTTCCCGTTATTTCCAATTTGGTTGACGTGTCCTGTTGTATTCTAATTTATGTTATATGAATAGGATACAAAGTTGTCCCTTAGGAAGAACAATGAAATTTGGCTCTATTTTAAAGACTGTAAAATACAGTTTGTGTTTTATAAATGTGAATCATTAGTCCTAAAATACTAAATTAATTGCCCACCTTCCCAAGACCCAACCATGGTGCCAACATACAGGTCATATGTCTGACTGGAACCCAGGGACCAGCCATGGTGCTGACACACAGGGTCACATGTCAGGCTGTCTGGAATTCACAGGACCCAGCCATGGGGCCAACATACATGTCATGTGTCCAACTGTCTGTAAATCCCAGGGCCCAGCCATGGTGCTGACATACAGACCACGTGTCTGACTGTCTGGAAATCGCAGGGCCTAGCCATGGTGCTAGTGTACAGGTCATGTGTCCAGCTGTAAATCCCAGGGCCCAGCCATGATGCCGATGTACAGGTCATATGTCTGGCTCTCTGGAAATCACAGGGCCTACCATGGTGCTGACACACATGGTCATACATCTGGCTGTCTGGAATCCCAGGGCCCAGCTATGATGCTGACATATGGGATAACATGCCTGACTGTCTGGAAATCACAGGGCCCAGCCTTGGTGCTGGCACAGAGGGTCACACGTCCAATGGTCTGGAAATCCCAGGGCCCAGCCATGTTGCTGATGTACAGGTCCTGTGCCGGCTGTCTGGAAATCGCAGGGCTCATCCATGGTGCTAACACACAGGGTCACACGTCCAACTCTTTGGAAATCGCAGGGCCCAGCCATGGTGCTGCTCTCCAAGCTCACGTGTCTGGCTGGCTGTAAATGGTGATGAGAACCCCAAGGCTAGTGTGCGGTCCTCAGATCTCACCACAGAGCTTGGATCATCTCTGACGATTCAAGTCACTGATTTTTGCTGAGGGTCATAAACCTGTGTCATCTTGTGGGCTAGTACTGTGGTTGTTTTAAAAATAAATGCTCATGTCTTCCTTTTCAACAGCATTGGAAGTGTTCATGCTTTCAGACACTTGCTGTGTGGCATTTGATCTCTGTTTTATGCAATTTTCAACATACTTAGCATCAACTTTGTGTGTCTTTCAGGATTCTGAGGTCCACCCATCTGCTTGCCCATATTGCCAACAATTAGGCTAAATGTGTCTTAATCCTTATTCTTTAAAGGAATAACGGGACTACTTGGAATAACATGTTCTGCTTTGTTCTATGACACACAACTATGGAAGATACTCATAATTCCATTAATGTTATGCCTCTTAAATCTTTTTGCCTAAAGTAACTGTCCTTGTTTCTCTGGTGCAGTTCCATGCTTGTCCCCAGAATCTGTGCTTAATAGTGTGAGTGCAAACTGATTTTATCTGAACTTCACTTCTCACCTTATGTGGCCTATCCGTTCTTTTCATTGGAATATGTCAGCTTGCATTTCCAGGAATGTAGGCTTATTGTGACTAACTGTCCTCTTATAAATAGAAAGACTTTGTTAACCAATTATGATATAAAACTAATCATTACTTTTACAATGGAGATAATTATATCCTCCTTAACCTACCTCAGAGAGTTGTGTGGAAATGTCAGAAGGTGTATAAAGCACTATAGAAAAAGGAAAGTGCCTTGGACACTTATAAATATAAATGGGAATATATTTACAGCAGTGTATACTCATATATGTCTTATATATAATATGCATATATGAAAGTTTTAATCACCTTCCCTTTCCAGTGGGAGATTGATATCTTGAGTTTGCCCCACTCATCATCTTACTTTCTTAAAATCTTTTGCTATATTCTTCAAAATTAGAGCTTTAACTCTGGAATCAGATGGAAATGAAATTGTCTCTGGCTCTCTGGTTTGCATAATTGCAGCGTTTTGATTTATGTGTTAACCTGGCACTAATTCCCATCCACTTCTTGGCAGTGTCTTTGCTGGTATCAGCTAAGCCTCTTTCCCTCTATTTTTTTTTTTTTAGTACATTAGTCCTCTATTATGAAACTTCAGTTTGAATTCTTTGCAGGAATTTTCCCCTGCCCCCTGACACATTCTCTCCTTCCCCATCAAATGGGCTTCTGTTATCCTAGATTTCTAGTGGCTTCAGGAAAATAAAGACACTTCTGTCTGGGCTGCAGTTAGGCCGCTGCCTTCGCTTCCAGAGGCAAGCACTCACAGCGTCCTTTGCCTGCGCCCACCCTTTGCCATCTCTTTCCACCCCTAGCAAGCTCTTGCAGGGTCCCTGTCTGCACCCTCCCTTTGCCCTCTCTGTCCATCCCTAGCAAGCTCTCCTGGGGTCCTTTGCTTGCGCCTGCACTTTGCCTTGTTTAGCCATCAGAACTGCAGAGCATCTCCTTCCTCCAGGATTAAGTGTTGAGGCAGGAATCAAGGGAGCCTCTCTCCTTCTTGTGTCTCCACCTGCCCCTTTCCCTTCTGCCCTGACTGTGAGGAGGTGGGCATGCGTGTGTACGTCTGTGGCCCATGTACACCCAGGACGCACCCTGCCCATTCCTCGGGGAGGACTGGGTTCACGTTCTAGTCCAGAGCCTACGTGTAGCACAGAGTGGTAGACCAGAAGGTCCTCTGGAGGCAGTGCCTTGAATTCTCCAGTTGGGCTCATTAACATAGGGATTCTGTCCTGTCAGCAGTTTGATGCAGAGAAAGGGCTTATGCTGCTTAGATCGCAGGAAGTGGGAGGGATCATTTTGGAGCTTAAGGGCCTGGTCTGTGCAGAGTAGGAACAGAGCCAGAGGCAAGGATCAGGTGGATGTCCACGAGGGCCCAAGGTGCTGGCAGCAAGAGGGGAACAGGTAGAGGAGGCGGAGCTGGTGTGAGGCCTTTAGGTCCTATTCTCAGGGTCCCTCCTCCAGTGTCCCTCCTCCAGTGCCCGCCCTGCAGGGTCTATCCTCCAGGGTCCATCCTTTGGTGTCAATCCTTCGGAGCGGAAGTACACACAGCTGTCCCTGCCCGGAGCACCTTGACTCGCATCAACAGCTCTGGAATGACAGCTTCTTTCCCCCTCCCCACCCCCCACCATTCCCAGCACAATGTAGACACAGATGACTTAGTCCCCAAGAATAGAATGGGTGAAGAGTTTAAGGAAACCCTAAATCCACATGGCTCCCAAAGGCCTTTGAGTGTATACATACTTGACAGCACATTGTTATGTGATCTTCTGTATTATCCTGAGTTTCTGGTGGACAAAGAGCATGGATTAGGCATCTTTGATTTTTCACCAAATGATTCTGAGGTCACATGCTTTCTTTAACTTGTCATTGTATAAGTTCAGTATTTGTCAAATGAAGATACAAATGAAAACATTTGAAAATTGACCAGTACTTGCCAAAATTAGAGAGAACGTTTGTGCCTTTGGTGGAGAATGTTTGTGGCTTTGAGGAGGCTGTTTATTGTTGAGCTCAGGTGCTCTAGTCCTGATTCTTTGATGAGAAAGCTGACGAGGGAGAGGACATGTAACACACGGCCGAGGACGCTCCTGTACAGAGTGTTGAGTGCCACCTAGGCTTTGCTTGGGAACCAAGAACAGTACAAGTCTGAGCTACTTAGGACTTAAACGAACC
This sequence comes from Elephantulus edwardii, assembly GCF_000299155.1. Classification (NCBI taxonomy): domain Eukaryota; kingdom Metazoa; phylum Chordata; class Mammalia; order Macroscelidea; family Macroscelididae; genus Elephantulus; species Elephantulus edwardii. The sequence continues at coordinate 2,767,601 of NW_006400015.1, forward strand.
ACAAAAAATGCAGTTGGGCACGTAGGTTCGGGGTGCTGCCAAACAAAAGGCAGACAGTTCTAAACCACCAGCTACAAGAAAGGTGGGGAATCTGTTCCCGAGCAGTTTAGTCTCTGTTGCCCTCCTAGGCGTCAGCCAAGAGCCACGAGTCAGTTCCAACGTGCTGCCAACGAGTTAGTTTGCCACCCCCCCACCCAATTTAAACTAAAGTCAAAGGTGAACGGTAATAAAAGGGGGGGGGGAAGAAAAAATTAGTAAATAATTTGTGACAGTTTTTCCAAAACATATTTTTTGAAGCTGATGTTGTAGAACAAATATTTCCTTTTTCCCCTCAAATATTTCCTTCTGAAGTTTTCTTCCTGCCTTCCAAACTTAAGATTGTTTTGCCATATTTTAGTTTGTTTCTTTAAAAAGTGTGATTTCAGAATAAATTACCTTTGTAAAATTCTTTTGAATAATCATGTTGTGCTCTCTCTGGTGACCTAGTAAGTACAGGGCACCAAGTCCAAAGGCTGCTCCTCTGGTAGTCTGACCGATGAAGACACCCATGGAAGAAAGGTGAGCAGCTGCTTCACATGGGATTCACTCCTGACAAAGCCAGGGACGGTTTCCACGAGGGATTCTGACTGGGTGGTAATGAATTCCTCACTTTAATCTCAGTGTTACCAGTTACTGTGCTCAGACCTAATGTTGACATGTATTGTTGGTCAGATATCCCCAAAGATTCTGCTTACAGTCTTATGGTTGAAAAGACAATATAAACGTCAGTGCGTACACATAGATTAATAAAGGTATTTTATTTAGAATTCTGAGCATCACAAAAATCAGTACCAGCTTAACCACCAAAAGGCTTACAAGTCTCATCAACACAGAAACCAGTACTGAATTAACCACCAAAAAAAAAGCAGTGGCCAAAAATATCCCCAGAGTTCATTCTGTCAAACCACTCCATCATTTTCACAATATATGTTCCTCCTCATCCTCCAGACAACTCCCCCTCCCCCAAGCTCTGTGTTTTCGGGCTTGGCCATTAGCTGGAGGGTCTTCAATCTATGCAACTGGTGAAGGCATCAGGCAGTGCTGACACAGCTGCTTCATGTCAAGGGAACCCCAAGCAAGCAGAGGTGGAGTACCCCAAGAATCCCCAAGGCAATCTTCTTTTATCAGAACCCCACACTGCACATCCAGGGGAACTAAGGGTGATGACATGGACCAAGTCTTACTTTAACCTTCAGAAAGTCTTTAATCAAAACAGTCATGTCTGTCCATCCGTCAGGTGTCCTGTATTCTCTGAATGAGCCACCTGAGAGGGCTCAGGCCATTCTCGTTGTTCCCGTTAAGGAAATGCCATCGACACTGGCCTCTGGGCAGGTGCGCGCGCACACGCACACACACACACACACACACACACACACACACAGAGTCACTCACTTCTTCCACATCTGATAGAGGAGTATTCTCCAATCTAACAGAATATCCACATTTTGATCCATAACTGAGCTTTCATAGGGTGGAGTCTCAGGATATCAAGAGATAGGGAAGCTGCTTGGAGATGTAAACCCCTAATATATGCGTGTTTGTCTATATGTGTGAGAGTGTGTGTGAGTGTGAGTGAGTTTGTGTGTGTGTGTGTGTGTGTGTGTATGCCCCCTGAAGTGGCAGTCTTCTAAGCAGTGTACCTTTTCAAGGCATGTGCAGTGTGCCCAGGGCAGCTTTGCTCCATCACCCTCCAGACCTCCTGGACTCCCTGTGGTCCAGCTTGTTCCCCTCATCGTGAGCCCGTGGAGCAGGTATGACAGTCCTGTCCGCTCCTCGGAGGAGCCGGATCAGAGCAGCAGCAGGGTGACTTGTGTCCCTCTGGCCACATCCTGCCCAGTGTCTGAGCCTGTGCAGAGGGTGGCGGCCCTCACCGGGGTGGGGATCATTCACCATCCACCCTGCTCTAACCGCGAAGCCATGAGCAGTGGGCTGGATCCCTGCCCTTTCCCATGCCATCCTCATCTCTGCTGGACTGAGCCTGCCTACGCGACCACTGTGCTGTCCTGTGTCCTCGAGGGGCCGCGGGCTTGCCAAGCCTGCAGCATCCTGAGTGTGACATCCCTTCCCGGGGACTGTCCCCTCCTAACATGCCCAGTGGAGGCCACTGGGCCTCACTCCCCTCGCCTCCCGGAGGCAGCCTGGTGCCCTCTGCCAGACTCTCTCTGTGTGTGTGTGTCTGTGTGTTGACTGAGAGGTGAGGTGACATGAGAAAGCGAGAAAGCCTGGGAACTGAGCGCCAGCCCTGGGGGCACAGACGTGGGAACCCGGGACCCAGAGGCGCATGCCTCTCCCCCACCCTGACTGTCCTTCCCCACTGCTCCTTTGCCTCGAAAGGGGGAACAGCTCATGGACAAAGGCTCACCTTGAAAGGTTGGTGCACAGCAATGCTTAGCTTCAATGTGAGCTAGTTAGCAGGCAGCAATACTGCTTGGAAATGTTTATCACAGACTCAAGAATTTTACTGTGGATGCTATTTCTCAGAAGCAGAGGCCTTGGCAAGAAACTTTTGTGTGGCTGTCTTGCTACCTGACTCTGAGAAACAACAGTTAAGAGCAGCTCAGTTTCCAACATACATAGTGAGGGGTTGTGAGTGGAAGGAGGGCTTGGTGGGTGAGGGGCTCCAGTGACCCTGTTTTGCACTGAGGCTTCTCTCCCAGGCTGTTGCCCTCACCTTTCAGGTCCTCTGGCGCCATAGGCTAAATGTGGGCATTGAAGTTCAAGTGGATGCTGTGTTTTCCTTACTCTGTGGTAAGACCGATTGATTTCTAACTCCCTCTAAATCATCGATTGGAGGTTTTAAAAGTCAGGATCCTGTAAGGGCTGTGTTCTTTTCACTCCTCTCCGATGATAGGCACACATCTTCGCTTGAGGAGACACGTTTCCGATAAGCTTTGCTCAGAGTTTTGGGAAAAACTTGGGTTTTTTCTCTAAAACAAAGATCTTGTCCCATAAAAAGTGTCACGCTCACTTCAGGCCAGAGTTAGATCAATGTTATGTTCTGTGCTGGGTTGTAATCACTAAGTAACGCGCGGGCCCAGAAACGCTTGTCCACAGCCCATTCAGGGACCCTGCTGTTAAACTTCCAGGTGCCCACGGGTGGTGTGCCCACTGACAATGTGTCCACTGGGGTGTGTCCACTGGGATGTGTCCACTGACGGTGTGCCCGCTGATGGTGTGTCCACTGGGGTGTGTCTGTTGATGGTGTTTCCACTGGGGTGTGTCTGCTGACAGTGTGTCCACTGACGGTGTGTCCACTGGGATGTGCCTGCTGAGGGTGTGTCCACTGACCACTGACGGTGTTCATTGAAATGAAAAATAGATAGATGATAGATAGATAGATAGATAGATAGATAGATAGATGATAGATACATAGATAGATAGATAGATAGATAGATAGATGATAGATAGATAGATAGATAGATAGATAGATAGATAGATAGATGTGCTCTAGGGAAGAGTTTGATACCATGGCTCCTGACCACTGGGCCTGCCACGTTCCCTGAAGAAAGGAGTTATTAGAACCTATTTCCAATTACCCCAGATTTTAAAGACTTAATGGGAAGTCTCTCCTTTTGTCACCTGGTTATTGAAAGTAACTATTTCTAAAATAGCTCAGTTTTCAGATTGGTTACCTCCAGCACTCTGGCCCTCGCGCGCGGCACCTGGTTTAATCCAACTCAGTGCTGACCCTCCAGTGTGTTTCTGGGCTGTGAATTGCTTGGGAGGTTGCCCATCTCTCTCCCACAAAACTGCTGGTGGAACCAAGTCTCCCGAGTGAGCAGGGTAATCCCCGTGCTCTTGCCACCTTTCATTAGAGTTCTTTCATTCATGGGAAGAGAGGATCCGGGGTACTAGAGCTCAGTAATTGCCTACCAGAAGCATTCTATCCCTTTATCTGTCAAGTATGAGGTGAAGACATACTATTATAGTGAACACTTTCTCTGCTTGTGTCGTTAGGTAAGAACTGGCTCAAGGGCAACCCTCCAAGGGCGTTTTGGAGGCTGGGAAATGCACAGAAGATTGCTCATCTTTCTGCACAGAGAAGTGGGTAGATTTGAACTCCATACCTTTGGGTTGGCAGTGCATCTCCTTACTCACTAGAACATCAGAGTTACAGATCTTATTGATGTTGTCATCTATTCTAAACCTCATGAGAACAGCAATGGTGACTGAATGGTAGAACTAACACCTGCTCTGGGGGCAGGCCGCGTGAACCTTCTGCCAGGGTGCTGGCCGCCACTGGAGGCTTGGAGGTCAATAAAATGTGGATTAGATTTCAGTGGTCATCTGCTTTGGGAAATCGGCCAGTGAAACGCCTAGAGAGGATGGCGTTCAGTCCACAGCCAGGCCCGGGCATGAAGCATGAGCAGTCCATGCTTGTCGCGCAGTGTCCAGGTGACAGTGCATGCAGGCCACTGGAAGGTAGCCACAGCACCGAAAGAAATCTCCTCGAGAATATGTGCTAGTGGTGGCAAAAGCAAACCATCCCCAACCCCGAAATCAGCAGCTGTGTGACCATGTGGGAGGGATACTGGGGAATGCAGGCAGGAAAGCGAAGCATTTGAGCCTCACAGACGATGAAGATGATTCATTCAGTTTCTTTTCAGTCATGCTTCATCTGAAGGTAGGGTTGTTGTGTTTATGTGCCATCCGTCGAACAAAACAGACTCCTCGCTGCTGCTCCGGTGAATTTGCAGAGACTGTAAATCACGCGGAAGGAGACTGCTTGTGTCTCTCCCAAAGAGCAGCTGATGGATTCAAGCTGTTTGCCTTGGGTTTGGCACCCCAGCTCCTTACTATGGGGCCTTCGGAGCTCCCCGAAAGCTAAGGAACAATCTGCATTCATTTACACCCAAATTTTAAAGGTTCAAGGAGAAATCTCTCCTTGTGTCATTTGGTTATTGAAACTAACTAACTAACTAACTATAAAAGAGCTCAGTTTTCAGATTGGTTACCTCCGAATCATCTGGTCAGCTTTTAAAAAAGATTAATCAGAACTGGCTTTGACAAGCACTGTGGCATTTGGACAAGAACAAACTGGGAGGAGGGTAGAGAGAATAGTGCAACAATGAATGAATGGAAACCCAAAATCTCTGTAAATGTTTATGAAAATTAATAAAATATAATTATAGAAAAAAAATAAATGAATAATCCTTTAAAAGATGGCCCTTTACAGAAAAGTTGGATTTTTTGGGGGGGTGGGAGTGGGGGGATGTTGTTATGTGCCATCAAATCGGATACAATGTCCAACCACAAACGAATGGATTGAGAAATTATGGTACATTCACACAATGGAATACTATGCAGCATGCAGGCGCAGTAACTTTGTAAATTATTACCCAATTTGGGAGGGACTGGAGAGCATTATGCTGAGTGAACTCAGTCCCACAAGGATAAATATTGTATTAAAACCATTATTGTAGAATGAGTATAAGGATCCAGGAGGGGTAGGAGAGGCTGGAAGCAGAGGGATGAGGATGTGCAGGGGGAGGAAGGGATTAATCATGGGGTTGTACAATATGATGGGGGGAGGTGAGGGAAATTGAAAGAATTTGTTCGAATTTTTAATTGAATTTTGTAAATAAACTAGCAGAGGATTATAATAAATCTTTACTCTGAAACCCACAGCGTCCCTTTTCAGCAGAAAGTAGCTAAGAGATAACGCCATCCCCTTTTCTTTATGAATCAGGGTGAAGTCACTCTCAGGGAGGAGTGATAGGGAATGGCAAAGGACACACTGACAAGGGAGATTAATCAAAACTGGCTTTGACAAGCACTGTGACAATTGGACAATTAAAGCAGACATTCAGGGAGGAGGAAGAAGAACGAACTGGGGAGGAGGGTAGAGAAAACAGTGCAACAATGAATGAATGAAAACCAAAAAAATCAATGAATAAGAAAAAATAAAGAGTGCCCTTTAAAGACACATTGCTAATAATTTTGATGTAACTGGTTCATTGGACTCATTTTGTGAAATAACTCCCCAGAAGAATGGATAATGAACGTCAGGAATCCATTTCCTCTCTGGCCCCATCAAAAGGGGCCTTGGACCATCCAAGTCTTAACTCAGAGGGGCATGGCCCATGGTATCTGAAACCTGCAAGTGTACAGAATCCAAATCAGACAGACACTAAGTGTCCACACTCCCTGAATTCTGAAGGTAGTATAAACCCTGTAAAAATATCTCACTAATAATTTTTATGTTGATTGCCCAATGAAATGGTACTAATTTAAATATTTTATTATGACTAATAGAAAAAATAAAATTACTCATGGGACTCATATTGCCACTTGACTGTGCTATTTTAGGCAAAATGTGGACATATTTCTTTTAAAGTTTATGAGTCTCAATCTTTCTGCATCCTGACATTTGTTGTTTGCTGTGTTGTTAAACTTTGCCGCTGCTGCTGGAGTGTAGTTTTGATGTGCACCGCTCTGATTGTCAGTGATTTCAAGCACTTCTTCATGTGTTTAGTGACTGTCTGACTGTCTTACTTTATGAAAAGTATTTTCATGTCTCTTGCCCATTTTGTGAAGGAGTTATCAATTTTATTATTGTGGAGGCTCTGTAGTCTTCTGTAAACTTTAGTTATGAGACCCTTATCTGAAATGACATTGCCAAATACTTTTTCCTAATCTGTAGGTTTTCTTTTCACCCTTCTGGAGAATATTTCTGATGCACATGAGAATTAGATTTTAAAAAGATTCTCTTTGCCAATTTCGTGCATTTTGGGTTATGTGTGCAAGCCTATTTATGCTTTAGACCAGGGCTTCTAGTTTTGTTCCCATTTTGTCTCTTACGGAGATATTTTTATGGTTTTGGTGTTTACCCCTTGGTCACTGATCCACTTTGAGTTGGTTTTTGTGTATGGTGTGAAATGTGAATTCTATTTCATTTTCCTGCACCAGATGTCTGGCTTTGTTGGCACCATTTGTTAAAGAGGCTGTAATTTCCTCGTTTAATGGGTTTTACTACCTTGTCTAATAGCAGTTGATTGTAGGTTGATGGTCAATTTTTAGAGTCTCGATTCTGTGCTATGTTCTATATGTTCCATATGATCTATTTGTCTATGCACTACTGATTAGATTGAAAATGTACAACCACTCCTGGAAGACAGTTTGATGTTTCCTCAAAAAGCTAGACACAGAAATCTCATATGACCCAGCAATTTCACTGCTAGGAATGTATCTCAAGGAAATTAGAACTGAGACCTGAATGGGGATATATACACCTGTGTTCATAACAGTGTTGTTCACAATAGCAGGCAGTTGGAAACATCCCAAATGCTCATCAATAAACAAATGGGTTGATTAATTGAGGTACATCCACATAGTGGAATACTATGGAGCACTGAAGAACAGCAATTTGGTAAAATACTGTATAACTTGGGAGAGTCTAGATAGCATTATGGTGAGTGAAATATCTCAGTTACATGTTTTACATAAGGGTTGTTGTTGCTGTTAAGTGCCATCAAGTCGTAGATGACTCATGGTGACCGTATGAATGAAAGATATGAACTCTTGTATAACTTTCCTCTTTTTCTCCAAGTTCATTGAGTTTCTGAAGGCAAGCTATTTCGGAAGTGTACTATTGTTACACTAGGAAGGTAACTGAACAAGATACGCATAAATGTTCAAACAGGGAAGGGGAAAAGAGACAAGAAGCAGAAGAAGGGGGCATCACTGAGACAACAGAGGTTAGTGGGTGGAAGGGGATTGAGAAATGAGGAAATAGGGGCTTGAAGAGATAGGGTGGTAATAGTCATAGAGCAGAGATAAGTAATTATAGGGCACACTTTGACATGTCAACTGAGGCTGAGACCTCAAATATGGAAACACAAAGGAGGAGGAACAATTGTAAGCAGAC
>NW_006400015.1:2777786-2784494 GCF_000299155.1 Elephantulus edwardii
AGAACGTTGAATATACCATGAAGTCCTAGGAGAATAAACAGGTTCATCCTAGAGAGGGTGAGATCAGGCTGCTCCTTAGAGGCAAGGATTCTGAAGCTTCATCTGACATAATTTGGGCATATTACAAAGAGGGACCAGTCCTTGGAGAGGGACATGGTGTTTGAAAGTGTGGAGGGACAGAGAAAGCGAGAAAAAACATTGATGAGATGGATTGATTCAATGACTCAGGTAATGAGGGTAGGTGTATCAGAGACTTTAAAGTTGGCACAGGATAGAGCAGGTTTCAGGACGATTGTACATGGGGTCTTTGTGAGTCACAAGCGACTTGTTGACACATAACAACACAACAACATTGTTTATGGATGTATAAAATACAACATGCGTGAATGAAGCCCAGCGTATATGAGTGATTGTATGAAGCACAAAGCACATGCACAAAACTCTCTGTATTGAATGGTTATAGGCAAGCCAATAATCAATTAAATCCCAAGGAAACACTTGAGAAGTGCTCTCAAAATGACGGATGATTGTGACCGGAACCCCCAGGATCCTCCTGGTATGCACCATCATCCTTTGTGAGGTGACCTGCTCTCACCCCATACTTTAACTTCACGAACCACCGACTTTCCTCCCTGGAAGATTTCTCCACCAGACCACACAGAGATCTTAAGGGCTTTTGTTACTTTGCTGGAACTTCCATAAAAGAATCTGTTGATTCCAGGCCTATAGTTTCATCAACTACAGCTCAGACTTCTTAGTTTCTAGGTAACATTCTTACTAACACACACTATTCATTGTGTAATTCCGTATTGATTCATTTTCTCAGAAGTTATTCTGTATCTTCTCTGGGCAAGTAATAGGAGGTTCCTGTGGCACCATACCTAACATACTGGGCTGCTAACCAAAAGGTCTGCAGTTCAAATCTGAGGGAGAAAGCTGCTCTGCCCTGAGGGAGAGATATAGGCAGCCTCCTTAATGAAGAGTTAGCACTTTGATAACCCAGTGAGGGGCTTCTGGGAGTAGGCACTGACATGGGAACTATGAGACAAAGTGTTGCTTAATGATGATGAAGGTGGGTCCGTCTACTCCTTGCCTTCTGTTGTTATTATTAGGCATTGTCAAGTCCGACCCACAGTGACCAATGAACAACAGATCTGAGCCCTGTCTGATCCTGTGCCCTCCCCACAGTTCCTGACACGTTAGAGCCCATTGCGACAGTCACCGTATCGATCTTAGACTTCCTGTGACCTAAAATTCCCTTAAAGTTCATGAGCTTCTCTTCCGTTTGTGAGTGCTTCTGCTGCTTACAATGTCCTGGAGAGCAGACACTGTGCATTTCTGACTCTAGTGTAATGCACAGCCCCCACCATGGATAGTAATCCCTGAGCGCATTCAAATCCGAAAACCCATCGTCAGAAGGGATGCTGTGTTGCAGCTGCCCTTAGATTTGTCCGTTCATCTTGTTGTCCGTTAACCTACCCCTTAAAAAGGGGCTGGACTAGGAGGAATGAAATAATAAAGGAATGTGAATAATTGTAAGTGTAATCTTAGCAAGACTGGCGTCCACTGCCCAAATACCACTCCTCCAGAAACTCCAGGAACTCTGATAAACGTCGATAGTTGTAGAGGGGCTTCAGGACTTTTGTTCATAGGGTTGCTGTGAGTCATGCTCAACTCAAAGGCAATAAGTAGCAACAGCAATCTTAGAATAACTTGTCAGAGACACATCTGTGATTGCCTCTGTTGTGAAGAAGCCCATAGACAGAGGTCTCTGGTTCAAATGTAGCTGCTGCTCCCAGGATGGAGATGACAGTAAACTTTCCAAAAGGTTACGGGCTTCTTTCTGTCACTCTCTCCTCGCCATCGAGTGAGAACTGACTCAGATTGTGTCCCACCACCACCACCACCACTAGAGCGGCGGATTTGGGGAGGCTGTAAATCACTGAGGAGGGCTTGCCCACCTTTCTTCCACAGACCAGCTGGTGACTTTGGGTTAGCTCACAGTAGTCTGAGAACTGTGGCACCCGAGCTCAGCAAGGAAGTGCTGTTCCGTCTTACAAGGTTGCTATAAGACAAAATCGACTTGTTGGGGATGGGCTTAGAAGTGATTGTGAGGCTAGCGATTATGGGAATCTATAATATTCTGATTTATTAACTGCGTGGGGTAAGAAGAACATCTACTTCATGCACACCCTCTCTGAGATTGTCCATGCACAGCCTAGTCACACAAAAAAATCTTTATTTATGATAAAATGAAGTTTCTTTCTTTTCTAGAAAATGAAACTTATTTACTTATGAAAATGATGTCATTAAACAGTAGGGGAATCAGTTGTTTTAGTTGTAGTTGTAATATTTCCCCATCCTGCCTCCTGAGAAATGTCTTTTAGGTTTGCCCAGACCTCCAGGTATGCTGCTTCTTTCCCCCCTCTTAAGGGTAACACACACACACAAATGGACACTCTCTGTCCTTTCTTAAAACAAACGGGGGCCTACTCTCAAAATCCTAAAAGCCTAAGAGTGTTGATTTCTGCACAGGTAGGCACTTTGTGATTTTATTTTTCCTTCTGCTGATTGCTAATTAGGGTGGATGCAGGGCCTGCTTTGTTTCCATCTAGAAGCCTGTGCTGGGGAGTATTTCATCATCTGTGAATCCAACAACAGCATGAATTTCAAAGACAGAGCTGCTGGGAGATCTTCCTGCCACCTGTTCTTATATTTCCCTTTTTTCCTTTTTCCCGTCATGGTGAGCCAGCCAGGATTTTCCCCATGCTCGTGCATTTCCTCGTTGGATGTCTTTCTATCAACACTGCAGATCCTGAACTGACGGGCTGTGGTGAGTAGAAGGACGCAGCAGGGCAGGCAGTGTGAGCAGGGGCCTGTATTTCACTACCTGAGCAATCTCTCAGATCTCTCCTGGGGAAAGGTGACAAGACACAGAGACTGTGACACCAAGGGAACACTTTCCAGAGGTCCAGACTTGGTCAGCTCCACTGTTGAGGGACAGTGCCTCCAAGAGGCTGCCTTTACTCTTCCAATGTCTTCATTCTGTCAGCTATTTTCTGGCGTCCTGGAGATCAGTGCTGCAGATCCCAGCTCTTACATGGTGCTGTTCACAGGGCTGTGCGAAATAACTATCACAAGACACCGTAATAAGGGCTTTGATGCAGTCATACGTGGGACAGTGCGGGACAGACCGGGTAGGATGTTGAGATCACAGTTTCCAAAGAATCTGTTGAATTGCTGGGTTAACTACGTAATGAAGGATGAAAGAGAAAAGGAGTGTTGTCAGGAAAGGGGAGTTGTCATGTATCAAGCGATGTGAGGTCGATGCTGTGTTAATGAATACCTGTAGGAAGAAGGAATTGGCCTGGGTGCATTGGTGTGACTTATTTGGTTAAGTGGTTTTCTGTGGTGGTAGTTTTATTGGTAAAAGGAAGCAGGTAAATAAACCAAGCAATCAAAGGAGGGAACAGCATCGCAGTGAGGTGCTTGCAGTGGTGAGTGGAGAAGCAGCTTGCTGGTTGCTCTTCATAGAATTCTGCATGGTCAGAGGAACCACGGCCACGAGGCTCTCCTGGAAGGACTTGTTGCCTACAAATCCCAGGATCACAGGACAGAGGAGTCATGGTCACAGGGCGCTCATGGAAGGGCCTAGTGCCTGCAAATCCCAGAATCAACATGTCCACTTTATGGACTTGGACTTTTGAGAATTGTACACATTAAACTAAATAAGGAGGGGGGAGGGGAACCAAAACTAAATGCAAAGAAAAAAAGGAAATAAAAATCTGTCCATTTGCTTGTAAACCCACAGTCAGAAGCTACTTCTCTAGCTGCGAGAATAATGGGACTAGTTGAGAAGAGCAATTGGTGATCAATGCATTTGAAAGAATGTGGATAGCCACATGCTCCCGTTCCTCGGTCCGTCTGCAGATGGGGTTCAGGATGGCTGTTACTGTCAGGATGCAGGAAACCTTTACTCTTCTGCTCTTCCTCTTTATAGTAAAAAGAATTACGTTCCTCATCTTCCTCATTCAACCTTACACACTTTACGTACAATCCCTACATTCGTTCAGATGCTAAATTTAAAAAAAAAATCAAAGAATTAAATAAAAAGAAGTAAATAATAGTATCACAAAAAACCCAATTCAACCCCATGACCACCCACTTACAGACTCGATAGACAGTAGAACTTCCCAATACAGTTTCCCCAGCTGTCATCTCTATGCAAGCAGATTGTCACATTTTTCTCATCAAAAAGAATCCAGGGAGACCCCAACTCTTGATTAAGAGGAGAGTACTTTAACCATTGTATCACCACCGATTCTTTCACAAAACTTCCAAGACCAAAAGAAGTACTGGTGGGTTAGTGTGTTAACCCAAAGGTCAACAGTTTGAATCCCAGGGGTGTTTCCTGGGAGAATTAAGGCCATTCTATTCATGTTAAGAGGGTATGATTGTGTGGCCGGTAGGGAGTTGTATGTCTGACCCAAAGGCAGTGCCTCTATGATGATTCAAATCCACCAACAGTTGTGCAGGATGCAGGTGTACAGTCTTCTCCCACGTGACTCACAGCCTCCAGTAACACGGGAGGGTCAGCAGTGAGTCGATTCTGACTCAGTGACAATTAGCTGAATTGAGCGTTCCTGTGAAGATTTGCAGCCTCAGAAACTTGACAGAGTTATGAGGAGCTGAATCAACTTGAAGTCACTGGTACCAGAACAAAAGCCCATTGCTCTTGAATTGACCCCAATTCTTGGAGACCCTCAGTGGTGTTTCTAACTGAGGCTGTCTTCTTTTCAGGGGTAGAGACTGTCTCTTTTTTTCCTCACATGAAAAGCCTGTGGATGCCAGTATTTCTCATCTTTTTGTGGAAAGCTGACAGATTCCAATCTCTGCCATGTAGGTTAACAGCCCACTCAAGCCACTGAACTTTCAGGAAGCCTCATAACGCTACTGGCAGAGGAGCAAGGGGGACAGCAATCGAGTGGTTCTCACAGGATGGGTAGCAACTCACAGACTGCGGAAAGCAAGTATTAACACGGTTCAGGACTGTGCTCGAACTTGAGGCTAAGATACGGCTACATGAAGTCTGAAGTCCTGCTGTTCAGATTTCCTGTAACAAGATTTAGCATGTTAATGTGCTTCCCTATCTCTAGAATCATGTTTCATTTCTCTGGGTTTGTATCCCTATAAGCTGGTTGAGTTAGGGCTGTAAATTGTTTTATGCAAAACCACTAAAAGTCTAACTTTAGACTGTCATGTCCTCAGCATATGTCACAGTTTGGAAGAGTGATGGGGAATCCCATGCTGAGAGGAATGGCACGTGTGGTCTCTTAAAAAGTAAATTGAAATGATCAAAATCACTGGCAATAAGAGAGATGCAAATCAAAACCACAATGAGCTACCATCTTACTCCAGTAATGGAGGCAAAGTTTAGCAGGGCAGCACATAGTAAACGTTGGAGAGGATGTGCCAAGAAAGGAACTCTTATACACTATTAGAGGGATCATAAAATGATGTTTCAACCACTCTGGAATGCAGTTTGGTGTTTCGTAAAAAAGCTGGACATAGAAATTCTGTATGACCCAGCTATTCCACTGTTTGGAATATACCTTGAGGAAATGAGAACTGAAGCTCAAACTAAGACTTGGACACCGATGTTCAAAGTAGTGTTATTCAACATTGAAAGAACATGGAAACAGCCCAGATATCCACCCACGATGGAATGGAATGAGAAATTATGGTACGTTCACATAATGGAATACTATGCAGCATATAGGAGCAATGATTTTGTAAATTACTGCCTAACTTGGGAGGGACTAGAGAGCATTATGCTGAGTGAATTAACTCAGTCTCATAAAGACAAATATTGTTTAAGACTGTTACTGTAGAATGAGTATGAGGATCCAAGGAGGGGAGGTGTGAGCAGGGGGTGAGGATGGGTAGGGGGGTTGCTTAATCATAGCGTCACACAATTTTAACGGTGAAGGGAGGGGCAGGTAAAGAAAAGGCATTAAGATCCAGTGTGAAAAACAATGTATATGAATTTTGTAAGTAAACAAGAATAAAATAAGGGAAAAAATGTTTACTGATTCTCTGAATAAGAGACTTTTCACCTCTTGGAAGTAAAATAATAACATTTGAACTGGGTACTGTTTGTGGAAATCTGGGTTGTTATACCACATGAGCTAGCAGTGGTTACAGTGGGCACTGTTTGTAGAAATCTAGTTTGTGTTCCACAAAAGAAAGCAATGCTTAAACTGGGCTCTGCACATAGAAATATGGATGGTTTGACACTTTTTCCTCAGCAATATGTGAATTGTCTTTCCTCTGATAGGAAGCTCTGTCATTTTAAACACTGGATGATAATAATCTGAGGAGGTTAATAGCAGATGAAGGTGTAAGACCTCTTACCACCTGGAAAGTGGCGAGCCCGTCTTGGGAAGTGACCTAACTGCCTTCGAGGCTATGAATAAAGGGCATGACTGAGAAGTGATTGTCATTATTACAAAAATGGGATCCTCAGCAAAGGACCCACTGTGCTCCAGGAACCTCTTTGCCACAGAGATTAGCATCACACAGTGTTTTTAATAGTGGGTGTTATTTTTTTTACTCAGATAAAGAGGCCTCTTTTTTAAAAAACACCTCTGAGTGAACTTGAATCTCCAGCTATTTGACTCTTGGTAAATTATTTGTACGTGCACCCCT
>NW_006400015.1:2784594-2838760 GCF_000299155.1 Elephantulus edwardii
CTAAGCAGTGCCCAGGAAGACAAGGTCATACTTGGTTTGAAGTCCAGGTTTGAGATGGGAAGAGCTAGGTTAGAAAATGATAACGTGTGGTAGGGACTTACAGATTCCATCAGCAACCCCGTTGAAAAAATACCCCTTTTGGCAGAGCAGAGCTAATTAACACACTTTCAGTACAATATTTTAATTTAACAAAAAATTCTGTTAGATTGAATGAAGTCAGTCATTTAGCTCCCCTTTAGAAGAGTAGTATGCATGTGAATTTTACAAGGAAGTTGAGAGTTACTTCTTAAAGAGTAAGAATCTTTAGAAAAATATTACACTTATTTTAGATAATTGAACTAGATTTTAAATGGCATATAGATAATTAGAGCTAGGACGTTTTCACATTTTCAGTTCACATGACTTTTGAAGTAATGATCCTTGATCTGGTAAAAAGTGTGAGCTTTCAGTTCCAAATCCGAAAAATAATTTAACCAATGTACAAATGAACAAAATAAATAGGAATTACATATATATGTATTTAGGAATAAATATTAACACATTTCTCTGCTGGATTTGAAGATGAGGATAACGTCTGCTGTCAGAGACCTCTCCAAAGTACTGAAGGACAACAATGTCAGTCTGGAGATTAAGGTACACCTGATTCAGGCCATAATCTTTGCAATTACTTGCTATGCATCAAAAAGCTGGATAATGACTAGGGATAATAGAAGGAAAGTTGTTGCCTTTGAGCTGTGGTGCTGGAGAAGAGTATTGAACAGACTGATAAGAGAACAAATAAGTTCTTCCTGGAGAAGGTGGAGCTAGGCTGCTCCTCAGAGGCAAGGATTCTGAAGCTTTGTCTGACATACTTAGGACATGTTGCAAGGCAGTATCAGTCCTTGGAGAGGGACATCATACTTGGGAGGGTGGAGAGACAGAAAAAGAGAGGAAGACCCTCAATGAGATGGAGTGATTCAGTGACTGGGGTAATGGGGGTAGGTGTGACAGAGACAATAAGATTGGCAAGGGATAGAGCAGGGTTTAGTACTATTATGCATAGGGTAGCTATAAGTTGCAGGCAACTTGATGGCACTTAACAGCAACAACAATATAATTATGAGAATTTAAAATCTATCATCTTTTGTAACAATATTTGTGTGTGATTTCTAATATTTAAAATTGTCCACATTTTATAAAAGAATTATTTATATTAAATTATAAAAAATAGCATACACATCTTTTTTAATTTATTAATTTTAATGAAAGTTTACAGAGACTTAGGATTTCAAGTAATTCATTTTTGTGCTTCCCCCCCGCCCACCCGCTCTCCCATCTCTCTCTTTTTTTTTATTTTTTTTAATTTTTTTAACATTAATCTCATTGAAAATTTACAGAGACTTGGGATTTCCATTCATTCATTGTTGCACTTTTCTCCCCTCCCAACCCTCCAGGAAGAACTTATCTCGCCATTCCTTTGTTGATGGGCACTTGGAATGTTTCCACCTCTTTGCTATTATGAACAAAGCCGCAGTACACATGGTTGAACATCTATCTGCTTGGGTAGCAGTTCTAGTTTCTTTAGGGTATATTCCCAATAGTGTAATTGCTAGGTCAAATGGTATTTCTATTTCCAACTTTCTGAGAAAGCACCAAACTGCCTTCCATAGTGGTTGCAACATTTTACACTCCCACCAATAGTGCATAAGGGTTCCAGTTTCTCCACAATCTCTCCAGAATTTGTTGTTTGCTGTTCTGTTAAATTTTGCTACTTTTACTGGGGAAGATAATAGCTCATAGTTGTTTTGATTTACATCTCTTAAAACTAGGAATTTTGAACATTTCTTCATATGTTCGTTCACCATCTGAATGTCTTTTTTGATGAAGTGTCTGTTCATATCCTGTGCCCATTTTTAGTTGGATTCTTTACCTTTATTTTTTTTTTGTGGTGCTCAAGTATTTTAAAAATTCTAGATGTAAGTCCCTTATCTGACATGTCATTACCAAATATTTTTCCCCAGTCTGTTGCTTCCCTTTTTACCCTGTGGGAGAAGTTTTCAGATGTGCATAAGGATTGTGTTCTTAGAATACCATTCATCTATTTTATTCTCTCCTGGTGGTTTGTTTTTCAGGATGCTTAAAAAATTATTTATGTTTTGGATTAGGACTTCAAGAGTTCTTCCAAGCTTTTCTCCAATGAAGATTATAGTCTATGATTTTAGTCCTGAGTCCTTGATCCACTTTGAGTTGGTTTTTGTGAATGGAGTGATGTGTGGATCTTGCTTGAGTTTTCTGTAGAGAGTTTTTCAAGTTTGCCAATACATTTGTTAAAAAGTCTGTTGTTTCCCCACTTTACTGATTTCATCTCCTTGTCAAAAATCAGTTGACCATAGGTAGATGGTCTGATTTCTGGTTTCTCAATTCTATTCCATTAATCTATGCGTCTGTCATTGTACCAGTACCATGCTGTCTTGACCACAAAGCAAGGGTAGTAGGATTCGAAATTGGAGAGTTAGATAACTACTACCTTGTTTCTCTTTTTAAGGAGTACTTTGCTTATTTGGAGCCTTTTTCCATTCCAAATTAAATCAGAGATTGCCTTTTCCATCTCGTTGAAGAATGGAATTGGTATTTGTATTTGTATTGCATTGAACATGTAAATTGCCTTTGGTAGTATTGTCATTTTCACAATATTAAGTTTTCTATCCATGAGAAAGGAATATTCATCCATTTCTCCAGGTCTTTTTGTTTGTTTGTTTCTTGCAGTAATGTTTTATAATTTTCTTTGAATAGATCCTCTGTTCTTCTGGTTAGATTTAATCCCAAGTCTTGTGATTAGCTGTTGTGAGGGTATTGTTTTTCTTAGCTTCAGTCTGGATTATCTTTGTCACTGTAGAGAAATCCAATTGAATTCTGTATGTTAATCCTGTATCCTGCCACTTTTTAAATTAGTCAATTATGTCCAGTACTTTTCTTGCTGAGTCTTTAGGGTTTTCTAAGTATACTAGCATATCATCTGCATATAGAGAGAATTTTACTTCCTTTTTGCCAATTTGGATACCCCTTATTTCCTTCGCTTATCTTATTTTTCAACACTGGACCAATTGGCAGCATCAGGATGGATGGTGAAGAGATTGAGATTGTACACAGCTTTAGTTTGCTTGGCTCCATAGTCAACAGTCTTGGCACCAGCAGCCAGGAAATTAAAAGGTGCATTGCCATGAAAAGTCTGCTGTTAGGGACCTCTCCAAAGTACTGAAGAGCAATGGTGTCTCTCTGGAGACTAAGGTGCATCTGATACAGGCCATGGTCTTCGCAATCACTTGTTATGCATCAGAGAGTTGGACAATGACCAAGGAGGATAGAAGGAGAATTGATGCCTTTGAGCTGTGGTGCTGGAGAAGAGTATTGAGAATACCATGGACTGCTAGGAAAACAAACAGATTTGTCCTGGAAAGGATTGGGTGGCTCCCTGGAGGCAAGGATTCTGAGGCTCCATCTAACATACTTTGGACATGTTGTGAGGAGAGACCGGTCCTTGGAGAGGGACATCATGCTTGGGAAGGTGGAGGGACGGCACAGGAGAGGAAGGCCCTCTATGAGGTGGATTGATTCAGTGACCGGGATAATTGGGATGGGAATGTCAGAGACAGTGCGATTGGCACAGGACAGAGCGGAGTTTAGGGCTGTTGTACATAGGGTCACTATGAGTCCCAAGCAACTCGACGGCACATAACAACAACAACATTATTTATATGTAGCTCTCCAATAGTACTTATTTTTATAGAGAATATTACCCCGGATAATTAATAATTACATATTGTAATTGAACATTTACTTCATCTCTGTGAGCTTTTGCATTGAAATTTATTTTATCAGATATTAGTATTGCTAGTCCTGCTTTTTTATGGTTGGCATTTGCTTGATATATCTTTCCCATGCTTTATTTTTAGTCTTTCTTTATCTTCATTTTTCAGGTGTGTCTCTTGTAGACACCGTATTGATGGGTTTTGCTTTTATGTTTGTTTGTTTGTTTGTTTGTTTGTTTGTTTGTTTGTTTTTTTAAATCCAATCTGCTACTCTTTTTCTCTTCAGTGGTGCATTCAAACCATTCTCATTCAGTTACATTATTGAGATGCAAGGTTTTATTCTTGTAATTTTGTTGGGATGTTTTTGGTGTCGTTTCTAGTTACTTTGGTCCATCCTGTTTTCTGTGGCACCTCTGTAAGATGACCATTTCTTAAGGTTTCCTGCAACACTGGTCTTGTTTTTACAAACTCCCTTAGGTTCTGTTTTTCTGGGAATATCTTGACCTCTCCTTCATATTTGATGGACTGTTTTGCTGGTTATAGTATTCTTGGTTGACAGTTGTGTTCTTTGTATATTCGATATACATGTCATTCCACTGGCTTCTTGCTCACATGGGTTCTGCTGAGAAATTGGCATTTAATTTTTTCTGCCCTCCCTTATAGGTTACTCTTTGTTTCTCCTATGCTACAGAATTCTCTCCTTATCTTTGGTTCTGCCTTGGTGTTTTTCTTTTGGGATCTATTTTATATACTGTTTGCTCAGCTTCTTGAATATATATTCTCTCGTTCTTCAGTATGCCGGGGAAGTTTTCCTCTGGTACTTCTTTCACAACTTTTTTTAGTGCCCTTATTTGCTTCTTCTTTTTCTGGGATTCCAATGATGTGAATGTTATTTCTCTTGATGCTGTCCCATATTATTCCTAGATTTTCTTCTTTTCCCTTCCTTTTTGATTCTGCTTTTTACTCTAGCAGATCAGTGGTGAGAATTCTATCCTTCTATTTTACCGGTTCTGTATTCCATCTCTTCAACTGTGTTCATGTGTCCCTCCATCATGTTGATAGCATCTTAAACATTGGACCTCATATTATGGATTGTGGTTTCTTGTTTTTCCAGAGCCTCTAATGCCTTGTTTGTTTTATCTGCATTGGATTTTTCTTTAAGCTCCTGATGGCTTTTGCTTGTAGTATCCTGTAATTCTTCAAGTTTTTCATTCACCTGTTGAAAACATTCAGTCAGTCTTCTTTTAAATTCTGTGTTGAAATGTTGCATCAGACTTTCTGGCTTCAGGAAATCCATTGATACTGTGTCACCTTTTGGAGGTGACAGCTTGCTTTGTGCTTGTGTAGAGTGTGAGGAAGCCTGCTTCTTACGTGACATTGCTCTGGTAGAGTTTATAATGCCTGAGGTGATGGCAGGTTTTTTATCTGAGCTCACTGCTCTAGAAGAAGGTTGACAGCTACCCTTCCTGTGTTTGTTTCTCTCTGAACTTCTGACACAAGGGAAGGTCCAGTTCAAGGCCTGTAAGAGCAGCCTCTTGATGTAGCTAAGTTATATCGGATTATATGCTCTGAATTAAAGGCAGGTTAGTTGATTGGACATGGAGGTATGGGTGAAAGGTGGAATGGGTGCAGAGTGGGCATGGGGTGGGCAGGCTGGTGCAAGTACCCCACTCAGATTTCAGCTGTCTGGGTGGGCTCGCATGGGATCCTTACTCAAATTCCAGCTGTCCAACTCTCACCTTGAAGCTCTCATGCAGTGGGACACTGGGTAGGCAGAACTTAAGACAACTCAGTCAAATTCCCACTTTCCTGCTTGCTTCTGGTAGGTGGGTCCCACAGCGGCTTGGCTGGTGGCTCCCACTGGGGCTCAGCTGGGAGCTACCACTGTGCTCAGTTGGTGACTCCCACCAGGGCCCATAGGTCACTGCTCCTGCTGCTCCAAAACTAATTATTTTAATAATCATTTTCACTCAAATGACTGCTGTCCTGTTTGCTCTCTGTGCTTTGTTATATGTGTTTCACTCTCTGTGCATTGCTCTCTCCATACAGATCTTTTGTGTGTGTGAGTACATGCAAAACTCCTTCCCAGAGCCAATAAATTGAAACCACCCAAAAGCTAAACAGAAAAGATCTTAACATTAAGTCATGCTGACTCTATTTGCCAGATTAGAACTCTCTTCTATAATTTTTTTAATTTTTCTTTCTGAGTACAGGTAATCATATGTTGTTGTTGTTGTTACTGTTGTTATGTGCCGTCGAGTCATAGCGACCCTATGTACAACAGCCCTAAACTCTGCTTTGTCCTGTGCCAATCACACTGTCTCTGACACTCCCATCCTGATTAACCCAGTTACTGAATCAATCCACTTCATAGAGGGCCTTCCTCTCCTATGCTGTCCCTCCACCCTCCCAAGCATGATGTCCTTCTCCAAGGTCTAGTCTCTCCTTACAACATGTCCAAAGTATGTTAGATGGAGCCTCAGAATCCTTGCCTCCAAAGAGCCACCTGGTTTAACCCTTTCCAGAATGAATCTGTTTATTTTTCTAGTAGTCCATGGGACTCTCAATACTCGTCTCCAGCACCACAGCTCAAAGTCATCAATTCTCCTTCTGCCCTCCTTGGTCATTGTCCAACTCTCTGATGCATAACAAGTGATAGCAAAGACCATGGCCTGTATCAGATGCACCTTAGTCTCCAGAGAGACATCATTGCTCTTCAGTACTTTTGAATACTTTGCCTTTTTCTTCAGCAAACTTACATATTTATTTTTACTCCTCTTTTTTTCCACTCTCACTCCTGTGAAGTCACTGTAACTTTTTCTATCTGTGCATAAATATTTCCGGTATCTCTATACTTAAGAGCATGCTATCATCTTGTTCTTTCTTTGTATTTTTCAAATTCTTACAGATTTACCCTGCATGCTGTTTTCCATGCAAGGGTTACTTTACAACACTAAAACTTTCAAAGATTTCTGATATTGTAGAATATGGCTGGAATCCCCAATGTGAGCCTAGTGACAGGAATTCAAATGCTCTATTGGAAGCTATTGTATCAGTTAGGATGAGAGAGTAAGAACTATGGTCTTGAGGGTTCCCTTAAGTGGTAGACCTAACCTGGTGCTTCATAACAGAAGGACAGAGAGATAATCATTTCAAAAAATGGAAAGTGCATTCTGAACCCATTAAATCAAATACATAAAACATTTTAATCTTCCAACCCACATACATATAAAACAGTATCTGCATAGTCTCTAGCAGAAAGCTCTTTCATGATCAATTGACTTAGTGCAGATGAATAATTATTTTTGCCAATGCATAATATAAATCATCATTTCAAAATCATTTTTAAGGTGGTAAGGACTTATTTAAATGACCGTAACAACCACCTAGGGAAAATGCCATCATTTTTTTTTTCCTTGCCAGAACAACTAGGCATGTGAAAAAGATACATCTTTATGTTCTTTAGATTGGTACCTATAATGGCTTATGTCTTGATGATAAAATGGAAGCTCAAAGTAGTTAAGTGTCTTAATTAAATACACACAGCCAACAAAGGGGTAAATTAAACTTTGTCTTAGGCCAGCCATTATACTATTTACAACATTGAGTTAAACTTGGTTGATAACATTTTTTGGGGGGGGAACAAAACAAAACAAACCCAAAACAACAAAATGTTCCCTTTCCTTGTGACCAGCAGCTGACATTTCCTGTATGACTAGGAGGATGTGGAGGCCCTTGGCATATTAAATGCATACAGAAGGTGGGTGGGTTGGTAATCCCATGAGGTACAGGTATTAAGACAGCTTTGCATGTATGGTTTCTTTTTTTTTTCTTATTCTCCAGGCCTGTGTATCTAAGAAAAATGCCAATTTAAAATTCTTTCAATTAGTTCACTCAAGTGGAGAGAGACAATGTGGTAAATTGAAGATTATAATTTTTCATCATGACTGCAGAATAGATTGGGAAATGATGAGATGGTCATTGTAATAACAACAGTTATGGTGTATGCATTATTTAAGGCATAAGCCTCTTACTGAACTGCAGAATTAACTCCCGTGCAGCTGTGTGTCCATCAGTGTAAATGATTATTCAAGAGCTACACAGTTTGGCAGTGATTGTTTTTTAGCAGAAACCAATTTACACACTTAAAGTATAACACTTTCTAAGCAAATTGAGGAAGAACTTAATTTTCCTGTTAGCTTAATGGATGGGGAATTGTGCAGCCAATACAAAGATGGGTGATTTGAATGCACCAGCTGCTCCACAGGGGAAAAGCAGGCTGTCTCCTCCTGTGCAATGTATAGCTTCTGTAAACTTCTTGGGAGCTAATTGAGCATCAGTCCTGACTCCCCTGCAGTCAGTATATTTCAGTAATTTTATCAAAATGCACTTTATGCAACTGCATTTCATCAGACAGAATGGCAGCTGGGTCTGTCTTCACTGTTTAGGGGCCATTGAGTCTGCTGTGATTTAAAGGGACTCTTCTGATTGAACTGTCCTGTGCCATCTCCACAGTCTCCACTTTGGTCAAATTCATTGTGGTGTTCACTCTGTCAGTTCATCTATCTGAGGGTTGGTGGGTCCTCCTCCCTTTCACAGACCTTCTGCTTTTTCAGGTATGATGTCTTTTTGTCCAAGCACTGATCCCTCGTGACAAGGTGAGAGAGGTGAAATTTCACCATCACTGCCTATGAGGAGTACCTTGGCTGCATTTCCTCCAAGGAAGGTTGGTTGGTTGGTTCTTGAGAAAATCCATGGCATATTCAATACTGTTTGCTAAAACCACAGTTCAAAGTCCTTGATTCCCTTTTGTTGTTGTGCTGTGTACTGTCGTGTTGGAATCGATCCAGAGCTGACCTTCTGTGGTGAGTTTTTAGGGGCAATTAATCACACCAGAGAAGACTGCTCATCCTTCTTCCACAGAGCACCGGAACCACATGCCTTTGGGATTGCAGTGCAGCTTCTTGCCACTAGGCCACCAGAGCTTCTTTACTCTAGTCACAGGGTTCTTTTTTATTCTTTTCTTATTCATTATCCAACTCCAAATACCTAAGAAGACATTAATGGTTTTGCACTGGTAGCACATTGACTTTAAACTTATATCCTTGTTCTCTAACACTTTAAGGAAGTCCCTGACATAAGATTTTCCCAGTGCAGTGTACCTTTTGACTTCTTGACTCCATTAACCATGCATATTGAGTGTGGAATGAAATAAAATGAAACTGTTGACAAGGTCATTGTTTTCTCCATCTGTCACGATGTTGCCTACCAATCTAGTTGAGGGCATTTTGTTTTCTGGTCTTAATGTGTAATCCATACTGAGGACTGTAATCTTCAATCTTCCTCAGTAAGTACCTCAAGTCTTCTTCAGTTTTTGTATGATGTAAATTACTGAGGAGTCTTCCTCTAATATTAATGCCATTATCATTTTCATATAATATAATTTAACAAACTGTTTTCTCAGCATACAGATTGGATCCAGAATAATACAAGGTTGGAAGCAGGAGTGACATCCACTTCCAAAAAAAGCTTGCCTCCAGAAACTCTATGAACTGGGAGAAAATATGAAATTTTGTGTTTAAGACTTTTGTAAACAGGGCCACTATTGGTCGTCTATGACTCTACGGCACTTAACAACAATAACAATAGATTGAATAGATCAGATCAAAGGAGAAAATGCTGACAGACACCCCTTTTCTAATTTGAATCAATTTAATATTCCCTTGTTCTGTCAAGTGAATGCTTCTTAAACTGTGTAGAATTGCCATTAGCCTGAGCATACACTTCTTGGTCCATACGAAGTTTTCATGGGCATTTTACATATTCTGGAATTCCAATTCTTCTCAAACTTATCCATAATTTATGATAATCCACATAGTCAAATTCCTTTGTAAAGTCTACAAAACACAAGTAAACATCTTTCTGGTATTTTCTGCCTTCAGCCAAGATCCATCAGACATCAGCAATGATATCCTTTGTTTCACAACCTTTTCTGAAACCAGCTTGAATTTCTGGCAGT
The DNA here is from genome assembly GCF_000299155.1 of Elephantulus edwardii. NCBI lineage: Eukaryota > Metazoa > Chordata > Mammalia > Macroscelidea > Macroscelididae > Elephantulus > Elephantulus edwardii. Next base: position 2,794,402 of record NW_006400015.1, read on the forward strand.
TCTGTGCCAATGTACTGTTCCAGCATGGTTAACATAAGCTATTTATATCAGCACCATGGATACTACTCTACAGAACTATCTGCCCATTTTTTTATATTTTATATTGAAATGAAAAATACAGTAAAAATGAAAGACCGTGTAACACTGGAAGCTGGTACGTCATGAAAAAGTGGAATATATTGGAGAATTTCTATACAATAAATTGTGGCTTCGAACCCCACAGAAAAGATAGGCAATCAGTGCTTCTTGAGGAAGGAGCCAGAGAAAGATCTTTGCTTCTCTTCAGAGAATTCTGTCCAGGTCAGGAAAGCCCACTTGGCTACAAGGGACTGCACCACACCGTGGGATCTCTGATAGTTTGCACCAGCAGAAACTGAAGCCAAGGGCAGTCTGCGAGTAGTTGAAGGGACATACAAATTGATCTTGTTCTCCTTCAGATTTACACCAAACACTAGCGTCCACTTCCAGGAAGGCTCCTGCTGTGGGGCTGCCTCCCAGGCTGCGTTGGCACGGGTGGCATTTTAAGTGCAGCAAAGCTCGCTCCAAATGCAGGAAGCAATGCCAGCCCTAAAGAGAGCCACTGACCCAGCTAATGTCTGCTTTTGGGAGAAATACAGAAAGAAGCACTTTGGCGGGAAGGTGGAGCTTGGTGTCTCTGCTCCTTTGGGCTGGAGCTCCCTTGCTACTCCACATTCCCAAATGAATAGAGAGCAAACCTCAACCTTCTCCTTCAGTCTTTCATCTGGTCCTGAAATGTTGGAAACGTGATCATTATCATCTCTCCTAGGTCCCATGTCAAATCCCAAATCTGCACAAGTCTCAATTGCCCATACTGTACAAATAGAGGAAATCTGAAAACACAAACCTGAGTAAGAACTAGATTTCAGAAAGTGAGTTAACCTAATGGTTCATGCAGAGTCACTTCTCGGTTAGACGGGCATTTCCCTCACCTGAATAGCTTTACCTGTCACTGTCGTTTGACTCCATACCTCTAACCTCACTCATATTTGTCAGATGCACTATCTATCTGCTCTGTGCACATAGAGCAATCTCTCAGAAATAAAACTGTGCATAAGGTGACCCGCAAAGATATTTCTGAGACTGAAACAATATTGGGGAAAATGTTCTCCGCACAGTAATGAATACACTGATGCAATAATGAAATCCATATATTTTGAGGACAAAAAGAAAGATGGCTCAGCACATTGAAGGGAGAGGAGGTGATGCTAGAAGCAACCAGAACATTCAGAGGGAGGGAGGACCAGATCAAAGTAAGTTTGTGTTTCAGGCTACATCATTAAAATGTGTTTGTTGTTTAAGGCCAATGAAAGATCAAGTGTTTTAAGGAGAGGTATCTGAATGATATGATTTGTATTTAAACTATAGTTCTGACTACAGTGTGTGTCAACCAATGATGGTAGGGAAATTGGTATGGGATCTGCTTCAGTAAAGATTGTTTGAGTTGTAGGTAGATGGATTATGAATCAAGATATGAAAGAACATGATGTTTCTTAGGTATTTTTTTTTTTGCATGTTGTATTAGTTTTCTAGTGCTTCAACAACAGAAATACCACACGTGTAGGACGCAACACATGGAGGTGCATTTCCACACAATTAAGACGATGACTATTACCAAAACGCTAAATCCAGAGTGCCCGCCCCAGGCTGAGTGCTGGCGCACTATTGCACCCATGTTTAATCTTTAGCATTATTTAGTTGAGGGTGGTATTAGTGACACTCATGGCTGAGTTTGGCGTTCTGTTTGATCCCCCTTCTCTGGAATGACCACACATACGGAGCTCTGGGTAGTCGATAGGCTTCTTCCAAATTGCTTGGTACATATGAGTGAGCATTTTGCATGTATTTATTAGAGCATCTCAGTTGGTACCCTGGCAGTTTATGTATTCTGTTGTTTCACCAGTGCCTCCAGTACAGTCAAGCATTCTTCATTCTTCAGTACAAAGGGTTCTTGATTACATACTTGAAATGATTCTTGAAACGGTTCAACTTTTGCCATTCCTTTTTGAAGTGATGACTCTATTCCTCCCAGTGTCCTGGAGATTCAATGTAAATGTCACAGATCACAGCCACACACTCTGAAGCTTCTCACGGGGAGGTGCAGGATCAGTCAGGGTTTTGTTCCGATGTCCCTGGTGTTACTGTGGAGCTATGGCAGACTGGACGGCAGCTAACCCTGTAATTGTTTTGTGCATTTGCGTCAGAACCACCTCAGTGCTGGCCCTCATGTGGATATCCAGATGCTGTAAACTACACGGGTGGATGGTGGGGAAGTCAGAGGATTTAAACTGCTTGCCTTTACGTTAGCAGCACAACCGTTCCCCACCCGTCACCAGAGCTCTCTGCTGCTCATAACAGTAAGAGTCCAGCAAAGCCACGTCCCTACACATCATTGACATGTCTCGGCTCAAAATAGTTCTCAAACTGGCTCTGACTGATTCCCACCGCTCAGTAGATGGTTGTTTGAGGGCACTACATGCTGTTCCTGATTTCTTTCCCTCACATATCACGGATTAAGTGTTGTCTTCCCAAAATATGTTTGATTAATGATGTGAATACATGAAACACTTATCCATTACTGACTTCCATTCATTTTCTCTCCATTTTGAGATAGATATTGAACTACTTTTCAATGTTGATGTAAAATTATACATGAAACTCATTTGCATATGCTCACATCATCCCCAAATAGATGTGTGGTTGTTAGCTGGCACCGAGTCATCTCTAGCTGCTGGTGACCTTCTGTGCAACAAAATGAAGCACCACATACACAGCCTTACATTGTCCGTATGCTTTGCAAGTACAAATGGTACCCATTCTCATCACCAAGACTCTCCTGTGCTTTCATTGACTGCCTGCTTCACTAAATACAATGTTCTTCTCAAGTGGTTGATGTTTCTTCCTCACGTGTTCAAAGCCTGTGAGTTAGGGATAGTACTGTTGTGATCCATGAAATGTGTCCTCGATCCATCTCAGAACCATCTTGATGAGCCTTTTTGTCTTAGTAAGTTCCACTGAAATCTACTAATGTCATCACTGCCTATCACAGATTGATTTGTGACCCCGTACATCAAAACACTAATACTTTATGGATGTAATATTTTACATGGACCTTCATGGGAACATGAAAATATCTGCGATATTTCTGTTCAGTTTACTTAAAATGACCATAATCTCAGGTCAAAAAAAGAAAATCAAGTTATGGATTAAAAATTTACATGCTGTCTTTAGATTACAGTTTGGGGAGCAGAAGGGGAAGAGAAGGAATTAGAAATGATCCAATGGGGGCCATAAAAGATGGGGGAAAATAAAGGGGGAAAATAATATATTTAATAACATATTGGAAGCAGAAATGGCATCCACTTCCTAAACAGCATGCCTCCAGAAACTCTATAAACTTTGATAAATGTTAATAGTTTTAGAGGGGCTCCAGGCCTGTTGTTCATAGGGTCGCTTTGAGTCATGCTCGACTTGAAGGCAATCAACAACAACAACAATAATATATGAAGCAATACTAATGTGATAATTATCAACTTAGGTGCTGACAATATAATATTTAACAAAAAATGCTTTTTAATCTTTAGTCAAAATTCAGAGTGTATCTCCCAAATTTTCCCAACTTAATTGAGTAACAAGATAAAAAACAAAATTACTCATGCATTTGAGAATACATACAAACAGGAAAATTCTTTTGTGATACTTATTCGTTGCAGTCTCCAGCATTCTGAACCAAAATAATTAGACTTTTCAGCATGCACTAAAAATGTCTGCTCAAAGAGGCTGGATTTTGTACTTTATGAGTCTGTTGAGTTTATTACCAATTTTTTAATACACTGTTCTTGCTATGTAAAAGTATGTTTTAATTGTAGATATAGGTTAAATCTGTTTCTGAAAACTAACAGATATTCTCAGAAGATGGGATAAAATAAAATCATTAACTATTGTTGCTATCGATTCAGACCTGGGCAGTATAATGCTGGTTAATTATGGTTATGTGCTAGAATTAAAAAATGGCGCAAGGGACCCTATGAAAGACAGCTCTAAACGCTGTTCTCTGCATCCTTATCAAATCTTGATAGTGTCAAGACCATTGTCGTCACTGTGTCATCCCGCTTTCTGAGGGTCTTCCTCCTCTTCTCTTACCTTCCGCCTTTCCAAGCACGATACCTCTTCCCTCCTAACAACATGTCCAAAGTATATGAGATGAGTCTCTGATGCCCTTGCTTCCAAGGAGCATGCTAACTACACTTTATCTAAGATAAATCTCTGTGGGTTTTTTGGCAATCCGTGGAATACTCAGTATTCTTATCTAACATTATAATCAAAGGCATCAATTCTTCTGTCTCCCTTATTCATTGTCCAGATGCTTAGCTGGTGATGGAAAAACCATGACCTGAATCAGGTGAACCTTAGACTTCAAATTGATATTGTTGATGCCTAATACCTTGGAGAGGTCGCTAATAGCAGGTTTTCCTATTGCAGCACATCTCTTAATTTCTTGATTGCTGGTGACATTTGTGTTGATTGTGGATCCCAGTAACATGAAATTGTTGGCAGCTTCAATATTTTTTCTCTCTACTGGTGTTGCTTATTGCCCCAATGGTGAGGATTTTTGTCTTCTTTATTTTGAGATTTAATCCATATTGTAGGTTGTGTTCTTTGATCGTCTGTAACATTTTAAGTGCTCCTCACTTTCAGCAAGTAGAGTTCTATCATCTGCATGATGCAGTTTGCTGATGAATCTTCCTTCTATTCCGATGCCACATTTTTCTTCATAGAGTCCTGCTTCTCAGATAATTTATTCAACATAGAGATTGAACAGATTTGGACAAAGGAAACAACTCTGATGAACTTTTTCTTAATTTTAAACCATATTCCCTTGCTGTGTTTAGACAACAGCTACTTAGTCTAGGCATAGATTTCACATGAACACATTTTTTCTCAATGTTAACCATAGTTTATTATCATCAGACAGTCAAATGCTTTTACAATTGTGTGCATTCAATGATTTATTAATAGCAAATACCTTTAATAAGAGACATTAAAGGTGATTACACATGTAGATCTTCCCTGATGGAGTGCACAGCAGTCAGATAGACTGTATCTGCCCATGTATCCACCTGTAGATTACTGAGCACTATGGTGAGCTTGCTGGATGGTACATGTACTCGGGTAAGTCCTATTGGCTGTAGTTTTTAAGTCTTAATATTCTTTAGTGGTATTGATCTGACCATTCCCTGATTGCAGATGGCCCTGCCCCTCACCCATGTATGTGTCTATTTTGTATGCACTGAGAGTCACTTTGCCTTCAGTCGTTTGGTATCCCACAATTTGTTAAGAGTGAATTATCATCAGGAATAATGCAGACCTAGTTCTATAACTATTGTTAGAAGGGAAAAAAGCCCTAAAAAATAATAAGTCCTCAGAAATGTTTTATTCATTTCCAAACTAAGACAAAAGTGTACCATATCTTAAGTAGGATTCTTAAGTGTCATCTATTACAAAGTCTTTCGAATCTATGTGATTCATTTTCCAGCTCTTTGGGAAGAATATCACGGATGCTCAGATGTTGTTGTTGTTATATGCTGTTGAGTCACTTGTGACTCATAGCGGTCCTATGTACAACAGCACTAAACTCTGTTCTGTCCTGTGCCAATCGCTCTGTCTCTGACACACCCATCCTGATTACCCCAGTCACTGAATCAATCCACCTCATAGAGGGTCTTCCCCTCCTGCGTTGTCCCTCCACCCAACCAAGCATGATGTTCTTCTCCAGACCGGTCCCTCCTCACAACATGTCCAAACGATGTTAAACAGAGCCTCAGAATCCTTGTCTCCAAGGAGCCACCCAGTTTAATACTTTGCAGGATGAATCTGTTTTCCTAGCAGTCCATGGTACCCTCAATACTCTCCTCCAGACCACAGCTCAAAGGCATCCATTCTCCTTCTATCCTCCTTAGTCATTGTCCCAGTCCAACTCTTTGATGCATAACAAGTGTTAGCAAAGACCATGGCCTGTCTTAGACACACCTTAGTCTCCTGAGACACACCGTTGCTCTTCAGTACTTTAGAGATGTCCCTAACAGCAGACTTTCCCATTGCAATATGGCTTTTCATTTCCTGGCTACTGGTGCCAAGAGTGTTGACTGTGGAGCCAAGCAAACTAAAGCTGTGTACAATCTCAGTCTCTTCACCATCCATTCTGATGCTTCCAATTGGCCCAGTGGTGAGAATCTTTGTCTTTTTTATATTGAGCCTCAATCAATATCGAAAGCAGTCCTTGACCCTCTTCAGCAAGTGCTTCAGGTCCTCCTCAGTTTCAGCAAGCAGGGTTGTGTCATCTGCATAATGCAGATTGTTGATAGATCTTCCACCAATCTTGACCCTACATTTCTCCTCATAGAGTCCAGCCTCCCCGATAATCTGTTCTGCATACATGTTGAAAAGCTATTGAGATAGGACACATCCCTGGCGTATGTCCTTTCCAGTTTTGAACCATGCAGTGTTTCCTTGCTCTGTTCTGACAACTGCCTCTTGGTCCAAGTATATGTTTCTCATTAGCACGATCAAGTGTTCTGGGATTCCCATTCTTCTCAGAGTCAGCCACAGTTTGTTACGATCCAGATAGTACTTAAAAAATCAATCACAGATACTTACTGATTTCCTTTTATAGGTATTGAACCAAATTAAGTGATGTAGAAAGCGGAAAACAATATGGCGTGAGTGTTGGTCTCAGGAGGGAGGAATTAGATGCTGGGCCGTAAAGAAGTCCTTTCAAGAAAGCAAGAGAAGTCCTGGATAGAGATCATCAAGACTGAGGCAACTAGTGATGACTTCAAGATGAGCTGGTCTTTATACAAGTCTTTAAATAGAGACAAGAGTGAGCTGGGATTGAAGAGCAAGGCCCGCAGATACGAGCACGAGTCTCTGCTGGGGTATTTGTGCACATTGTCTTACGGCTGTCACTAGCTGTCTTAGGGTTTTCTTATGGAATAAATGGAAATGAGACGCAGCATTTTACTTAGCTTATGGAGCCTTTTAATGAAAATACGTTTAACATTGATATGGTGGCAATTAAAACTCATAAAGCCATTTGAGCATAGGGACAGTACTGGTGAAAGTGGTGTTTTAAGATTTAATCTGCAGAGATTTATGGAATGAATTGCATTTGTGGAAATGTGGAGCTGGGAATAGAAGTTAGGAAATTATAATTGTCTAGATAAAAGTAGTAAGTGCTTAAACTGCAATATTTATAGTGGAAATTGAACTGGAAGGGGGGAAAAAACCCAAACAAAAAAACCTAGCAAGCTTTCAGGGTGTGTAACCAGAATTTAGTCACTTCAGAGGAAGGAGAATAAAAGTCTTAAGTATTGTTTAAACTCTGTGTCATTTGAGGAACAAAAGACTTTAGTAAAATGAATGAACATGCTTGTTAATACAAGATATTTACTGAGATTGATAGATGTATTTTCCCCAGTTTTAAAAAGTCTATTCCAGTGGCAGTGCTCATTATTATCACTGAGATCAAGGTTAAGTTCAAATGTCTGCCTTCTTCAGTAAGTTTAGTTACCAGAAAGTATTTTATTAAAAAAAAAAATCAAACCCATATAAAACTATACTCTTTCCAGGTTGCTCAAGTTAAAATTGACAATTAGTTTGAAATTGATAGGGTTCTTTTTGATACTCTATTTACTGATTGACAAGAGTGGATCTTGATAAATTTATTATGTGTCCTTTGATTATGTAGCTTTGTTTTATGTAGTATTTATTATTTAATATTATGTAACTATTCAGTAACTCCCAAACTGTTGAACAATAGCACTTCTCTAAAAGTAAACAAATAAATGAAGTTCTCAAGAAGCCCAAGATATCATCAATATAGTGTGTTAAAGTCACATTTTATAATGTGCTTTTATTACCTTAGTGACTGGATTTCCATAATTAATTTTTATCATAAAACTGTTTCAGAGATAATCGTCATATTAAACTTTCATCCGGTAAGGTTCCTTTCACTCCTTTACTCAATGCCTTTCCATTATTTCCATTCTGTGGAGACCTTTCCCTAGAGTTTCTGAAGCTGTAATACTCATCACAGGAGACTGCTGGCCTTGCCCCAGCCAGCCACTAGTGGGTCCCAAGCACCAGATAGGAGCGCCTTTGGGTTGCAGCATAAACTGCTGGTGGAAGGTCTGCGGGTGCCTGCTGTCCGCCAGACTGAGCCACTGGGAACAGGATGGTCAACAAGCCCAGCGCAGCACTGCCCTGCTGGAGTGTGTATTTATTATTACAACAGGCTTCTAATCTATGCACATTTGATGCACCGTATCAGTTAAGCTTTATCACCATAAACAGGAAAAAAGGATTCTGACTAATAAAAGTAAAAGAGGAATAAATGTGGAGTTGGAGCACCAGGCTTTGAGGTCACATTGCCAGAAGTCATGTTCAAATTTACGCCAAAGGAAATGATTCTGTGAAGATAGCATACTGGAAGCTGCAGCTGGCAATTTCAACACCCCAACGTGGGGCTCCTGACTGTAGGCTAGAATTCAAGAGGTGGGCTGCAGCTGCTGGCCGTGGCCACCTCACCCGCGGTGCCTGCCTGGCAATCCTGCTGTTTACTGTTACTGGTTACACATTCAAAACTGTGAAGAACACCTCTAGTTGGCAGACCCTGGTTCACATGATTGTACCCCAGTAATGAGGTAACTTGGAAATGAACCTCCCATTTTTAGCTTCTGCAGATGCAGCCAGGGACTCTGGTGCTGTCATCCATGGAGAATTATCCCACTGACTCAAAGGTGACCCTTCTTGGGTGCTTCAGATCCACTGATCTCCTCCCATGTGACTAATAGCTTCCAAAACCACACTGGAGAGTCAACTGGAAGTTGGTCCCAAGTCTACAGCAATGCAGAGAGAGGGAAACAGAGAAAGAATAAGAAGAAAGAGAACTTGACCATATGCATTTTGTAATGTGTCCATGCACCCTTCAAGGAATACCAAATACAAGGCATGCTGGTGGCACAGATACCGGCAGGGTCTGTTGAGTCCAGTGTGACTCATAGTGACCCTGTGAACAACAGATCTGAATCCTGTCCTGCCCTCTGCTATCCTCCCCATCCCTGACACTCGAGCCCATTGCTGCGGTCACTGTATCAATCCATCTCATGGGAGTGGTGGTGTCTTCCTCTCTTTAGCTGACCTTGAACCTTTGCAGACATGATATCTCTTTGCAAAGAATAGCCTCCCTGACAACATATCGCAAGTATGAGAGATGAAGGTTTGCCATTCTTGCCTCCAAGAAGCACTCTGGCTGCCCCTTTTCCAAGGCATAGCTGTTCATTTTGTTGGCAGTCCAAGTGATATTTGTAACTCTTCTCCAATACCACGGAGAGGCATCAGTTCTTCTTCGGTCATCCTTATTCATTGTCCATGTCTCAAACACATATCAAGTAATTGAAAAGACCATGACATAAATCAGATGAACTTTATTCTTCACACTGACATCATTCTCTTCAGTGTTTTGGAGAAAGCCCTGACTGGAGTTTTACCCAAAAGCAATGTCTCTTGATCTCCTAACTGCTGGTACCAAGGGTATCGTGGATCCAAGTAAAATGAAATCATTGGCAATTTCAATTCTTTCTCCATCTATCATGATGTACCCTAATGATCGTGTGGTAAGAACCTTTGTTTTCTTGATGTGGAGATGTTAATCCTCATTGAAGACTGGACTCTGCGCTCTTTCGCACCAAGTGCATCAGGTCCTCCTCCCTTTCAGCAAGCAGAGCTGTGTCATCCGCATAACACAGGTTGTGGATGAGTCTTCCTCCAATCCTGATGCCAGATTCTTCATAGAGTCAGACTTCACAAATCATTTGCTCAGCATACAGATTGAATGGTTATGGTGGAAGGATACAACCATGATGCATTCCCTTCCTGATTTTAAACCATATGCTGCTGCTGTTGTGTGTTGTCAAATCAGAACCTGAGCAGTAGCTGACTCTGGCAGGTTTTCAGAGGCAGATTAGGGCACCGGAGGAGACTGCCCCTTCTGCTCCTGCAGAGAAGCTGGTGGATTCGAACTGCATGCTTTCAAAATTGCAGCACAGCTTCTAACCACCTGGCCACCAAATCTTCCTGTCAAACCATGTATTGTTTGTGGTTGTTGGGTATCATCAAGTCGAACCGACCCACAGTTGACCCCTCATTGGGATTTTAGAGGCAGTTAATCACACTGGAGGAGATTGCTCCACTTTCTCCCCTGCAGCAACTGGTGGACTCAAACTGTGTGCCTTTGAGATTGTAGCACAGTGTTCTTTTATTCTGCTCCAAGAAGACATGAGCTTCTTAGTCTAGGTATAGGATGAACACAATTAAGTATTCTCTGAGATTCCCACTTGTCTCAATGTTAGCCATAGTTTCTTATGATCCACGCACTGAAATTATTTTGCATAGTCAATAAAACACAAATTTAGGTTTGTCTGGTATTCTCTGCCTACAGCCACAATCCATCTGCCATAAGCAGTAATAACCTTGATGCCACAATCTCTTCTAAACTTGGCTTGAATTTCTGACAGTTCCCTGTCAGCGTAAAGTTCCAGTCATTTTTAGATGAGCTTCAGCAATGTTTTGATGGCATGTAATAGTAGTGATATTGTTTATTCATTTCCACAGTCTGTTGGATTGCCTTTCTTGAGAATGGAAACACACACGAATCTCTTCCAGTTACTCAGCTGTGCAGCCCTCTTCCACACTTCTTGATGAGTGAGCATATCCAGGGCTGTTTCTGTCATTTGAAACATGTCAATCTGTATCTCATCTGTTCCTGGAGTCTTATATTTTGCTAATGTCTTCAGCACGACTTGCACGTCTTCCTTTGTTACCACTGGCCTTCATTTCTCAGCCTTAGTTATTTTTGGTGCAGTGGTTCTGTGTACAGATATAGATGATTAGACACTTGGCAACTAATCTTTCAGTTGAAGGTTCGAGTTCTTCCAGAGGTGCCGTGGAAGAGAACGTTGATGATCTGCTTCTGAAGAGTGAGTCGTTGAGAGCCCTTAAGAGCATAATTCTACTCTGACACACACATGGGGTTGCCAGGAGATGGAGTCCCCATGGTGCCCTCTAGTAACTGGTTGAAAGAACACGGGACCCAAAGCATTGTATTTCCCTTGGTCTCTCAAGACAGTCATTGCTGTATATGTTTGGAAGGGTGGAATATCAGCATTGAAGAGGAAGACCCCAGAAGAGACGGACTGACGCCGTGACTGTGGCAGTGGGGCTGGCTCAGGACAGGGAAAGATTCAGAGCCTTGTTTCTAGGATTTCAACGAGACCTAGTCAACTCAGTGGCGAAAAACAGCATGGGAATGGATTGACTGCTGAAATTGTTGCTGAGTTCTTACTTGGTTTTTCTCCTTCCAGTTTTCCTAAGACTTCCCATTTGGGTTATAATCCGCCAGGTGATGGCGCTCTGATGGCTTGGTCTCTGGCAGTTACACTGTGAAGCCAACGGCCATGCCTCTCGGGCGGTTCAAATCCACCACCAGCAGTTCCTCCCGGGGGCGTGGGGGAAGATTTGCAGTCTCTGAAAACCCCCAGAAGCATCAGCTAGGACTTGGTTCTGACTCCAGGCCATTATTATTAGTTTGATCTATTAGATTATATATGAGAATAGGTTGATTGAAGTAAAAATTGTATTTCTGTGTGTTTATTAGCAACATATGAATTATAACTCTTTCACTAGTATTTAGAAATGTCTGCCATGATTTTTTAATGCATTTCTAATTTGGTTTCCATAATGGTTTTATTGACATGCTCATAGTTACCAAGACTGACACAATTCTTACTATTATCGTTATTGTTCTATGTAGCCATGACCCACTTGATAATGAACTAAAAACCTCAATGCACTTAAGTCCAAACTACTTCCTTGCTGACCCTCCAGTGGTTTCTCAGAGGCTGTGGATGGTGTGGAAGGAAGGGGACTGTGCGTTTTTCCTGTAGAGTCACTGGTGCATTTGAACCAACAGCGGGTTGTGGCCTGGTAGTTAGCAGTGCTTCTGTGTAAGCACTGAATCACCAGCCATGGAACTGAGGTCACACTGGGACCGAGACTACCGTGGGACCAAGACAGCCTTGGGACCGAGACAGCCGTGGGACTGGGACAGCAGAGGGACCGAGACAACCATGAGACCCAGACAGCCATGGCCATTCTTCTTCTCACTGTCACATACTATTTGGTTGAAATGCCCCCGATACTCTATGAACTTTGATAAATGTCAATAGTTGTAGAAGAAGGCCTTTTGTTCATAGGGGCGCTATGAGTGGTGCTGACTCAAAGGCAATCAACAACAGGCTGCCCACAGGGTTTTCTAGCTGCGTCTTGTCTTTCCAGACACTTTCCCTTTGTAAATGCCAAAGGTTGATAAGTCACACCCACCCAGAGGCAGTAGGAAGAGAAGACCCTGGGCTTGTTTCTGTCAGGATTACAACAAAGAAAACCCTATCAACAGTTGTACTTCCCGCTAGATGACATAACCACCAGCTGACACTGGCAAGGTGGCCACAAATGGGCAAATAAAAACAAAAACAACCACTGTAAAACGATCATCCAGTAGCACGTAGACCGAAGAAATACAACTGTAAATAGTCTCAACTTCGGTACGTTATTCAAGATTTCCACGTCATAATAATGTCACTGTTAAATCAGCACGGACTAGATGGCAGGGAGTTTGCATTTTGGTTAAAGTAACTGACCAAATAAGCTTTTAATACCTGAGAAGCTTCTAGTAACATGCTGAAATGACCTACCCAGACCTCCTCACCAGCAGTGACGCATTCCCTCGCAAGCATCTCTCTCTCTAAACGGATATTATTGGTTGTGTTGGCAAGAATCACACATGGGCTCATTCCAGTTCAATACTTTAATAGTAAGATATTCAATTGCAAGAATTACTTTAAAAAAAAAAAGAATTGCTTTTTTCCTCCACATCTCTTCAGCCTTTTCTTTGGTTAAACACATTTGCTATTTAAATCCCTGTTTTTTGATGGAGCAAACTGTGGGGAAGTGTTAGGCATTTGATCGACGGCCAAGTCTACTTGAATTGAACCTCTGGCTGTGAGAATGTGCACATTTAACACGAATCATCTTTTATTTTAGTGGAAGTTTACAAGTCATACAGGCTTTTCTTTCAATGGTGGTAGACATTTTATGACAGTAATTAAAATCAATTAATATAATTAATTTATCACAAGGCCTAACTTTTCTATACCATTTAAATAAACGTTTTGCATCACTTTTATACCTGTTCAAAGAACCATTGTCCTCAATGAATATTGGTTAAATTAATAAGTTTATTTCAACTTAATCAGATGTCTGTTTATGTTTAATTATTACATTTACTAAGTTTTTCCTTCTACTTAATCCCACATGATTAGGATTAAAAAGGATAATTTCATCACCTGTAATATTAGAATTGTAAATCAACAGTTTCAGGATTCGGTAGAATGGGGAGATCCTTGTGTGAGTGAAGAATGGAATTGCAAAGCCAATGTTTACAGCTTCTAAAAGCTGATTTCATGTCAAGAGTGAAAAGGATAGCAACATGTTTTGCTGAAGCTGATTTTATGTTAAACATAGTGAAAGTATTTGGCGTGTGATTTGTTTTGTGCAGGATCTTGTTTAAACAGTTTCCAGTTACACTTTGCCTCCACAAACGCACAACCTCTGTCAATTCTTTGTATACTGTCACCATGTCAAATGTATTTCCTCATATTTCTCATGAGAAAATTATAGGTAAAATATGGCTTGATTGTGTCAATATAAGAATGAGCTGTGGTTGTCATCTTCTTGGATTTTTTCTGTCCCCAAAAGTATATATATGTTTATTTATGATGTTGAAGTGTAATTTAATGTCTAGAAATCAAAGAAATTTGTTAATAGTGAAAATAAAAAGTTTTCTGTAACAAGAATTGAAACTTTCCTAATAATTAAGGATGTGGTTTTAATCCTATGCCAGTAGATATCAGCAAGCATAGAGGAATAAATGTTCTTCTCCACTCGGCTTCCTTTCCCTAAGCGGAGCTTCTGAATGAGTTAAACGTTCACCAAGATGTGCATTATGAGTCACTGGGGCCCTTGACAAGCCAGAGTTGTGATGTGCTGCCTAGAAGGGGCTGATCCAGCGCTGACTGCTTCTCCTTCAGGCTTAAGCAGGTTCTCTTCATCTGTGTTTAAATTTGCTATTGTTTTGTACCGTTGTGTCTATAGAGATTTAGGGGGATGGCTGTGTCTATGGTGACCCTTCAAGTAACACAAGCTTGGGAAGAAGAAGTGCCTGTCCCTTGAGGACATGGCTGTTTGGCCACTGGGCCTCATTTACTTTGCCATCTGTATGTGTCAAGACTTTTCGTTTCCTGCTGGTAAATAGAGTTGGTGAGAACAAACAGGAATTGATCCTTCACTGTCCTGAAGGCTAGAAGTACAAGTCCAAAGGAACCAGTACAAGAGGAAATGTTTTCTCTCTCTTAACTCCAGGGGAAGATTGAGGATGTCAATCTTAGTCTAGAAGCTTCCCAGAGCAAGGACCTGGGTTCAAAGGATACACTCTACTTTCTTCTTCTCCTCCTCGGTGGTCGAAGTGCCATTGTTTAAATTATATCATAAAGGCGATTGGCTCTGATACACCCCAATGCTCTAATTGCACCCTACCTTATTAGCCTAACACCTAACCGTACTAGCTGTCACATTAATATCATAACTAAAACAAGACCCACCGATGCAGAGACTTTTCCAACTTGTGGTGGGCCTCCACTGGCTTTCTTTATGGGAGGAGACAGTCTCGGTTCTGACCCATGGAGTGGCTGGGGTGTTGTGACTGCCAATCTTTCGATTTGCAGCCCAGCACCAGGGCTTCTTGCACCAAAGGCCTAGAGGTGAGACTGTCTAGGAGAGATGACTTAGGGTAATTACATAAGAATAAGAAACATGGCCACGGAAACTTGATGTACATTATGGGGGAGGAGGGACACAATTCCATTCATAACACTTCTAATATTTTAAGAAGCTCGAAAGGAATCCTTTCACTTTACTGCTGTCGAGTAGGCATTGACTCATGGCTGACCCTCCATGGGATCTGGAAGGCTGTAAATTGTCCATCTTTCTTCTACAGAGACTCGTGCATTCAAACCAATAGAAAGGCCCATCTTCGAGTTGGGAGAACAGCTCACTGTGGTAATAGTTATGTATCGTCGAGTAGGACATGAGTAGGTTTTCAGAGGCAGCGGGGGAGGAAATTGCCTCTCATTCTTCTGCAGACCAGCTGGTGAATTCAAGCCACATTCACTTGGGCTGTCAGCACAAGTCCTCACCACTGAGCCAGCAGACCTCCCTAATGGTGATTGACCTCTTCACAGAGCAACTGTTAGCTCATGTTTACAACCATCGCATCAGGGTCTCCTCCTCCCTTCAGGAGTAGAACATGCATGCAGTGGGCTGTGGCTTTGAAGAAATAGGAAGGGACAGAACTAACCTCCCTAACTTCTGTCGCCTACTTCCTGTTTCTTCTCTAATTTTCAGTTTCTTTTTCCCTTTGCACTTAGAGGCCAAAGCTACGGCCAGGAGTTAAGAAGTAGACAAGAAGTAATAGGGGGAGCCTAGCTTCCTACTTGGTTGGGCATGATACAATTATTTAACACGACAATATTTAATTAATATTTCATTGCCTTTATTATCTGCTGAAATCTCTGGGTGAACTCTAATCTTGAAGACACTATAAATTATCAATTTAAAGAAAAGGATTATAATCTCTATCTCAAATTAGAGCAGTCACAGCTGCCCAAGCTCACTCTCCAGAGATTATGCAAAGAGCTCTCCCTGAGACCATGGATCAAATAAAAAATACAGAGTTTCCAAAATGTCACTAAAAAGCACAGCCTCCCTAATGAACGATTCTGCATATAGCTTAAAAAGGTTGGAGACAGGACTCATCCCTGACACACTCTTTTCCAATTTTGGACCATGCTTTTCCCTGATCTGTTCTGAGGACTGCTTCTTGGTCCAAGTATAGGTTTTGCATAAGCACAACCAAGTGTTCTGCGATTTCCATTTTCCTCAAGGTTAGCTACAATTTGTTGTGATCCACACAACCTTTGCATAGTCATAGAAATCTCTCTGGCACTCTTTGCCTTCTGCCAAGATCCATCTGACTTTGGCAATGTCTCCAGTTCCATGGCCTCTTAAACTCAGCTTATATTTCTGATAGTTCTGTGTCAATGTACTGTTCCAGTTGTTTCTGGATAATCTTCAGCAGGATTCTGCTAGTGTGTGATGTGAGTGATATTGTATGATAATTGCCACGCTGTGTTGGGTCGCTTTTTTTTGAAGGGACTACATCTCTTCCAGTCAGTTGGCTGGGTAGTTGTCCTCCAGATTTCTTAGTACCACCTGGTGAGCACGTCCAGGGCAGCATTTGTTTGTTGGGACATGACAATTCCTGGAACTTTGTTTTCCGCCAAGGCCTTCAGAGCAGCCAGAACTTCCTCCTTCATTGTCATTGTCTCTTGATCGTAGGTTGTTTCTTGAAATTCTTGAATTCTTTAAATTCATCTGGAAGCCTGGGCTTTATGAGGAGGATTGAAGAGACTCATCAACAACCTCCATTATGCAGATGACACAACCTTGAGTGCTGAAACTCAGTGGAACCTAAATCACTTCATGCAGAAGGTCAAGGACTATAATCTTCAATGCCACTTGAAGCTCAACATCAAGAAGACAAAGATTCTCCCCACTGGGCCAATTGGCAGCACCATGATGGATGGAGAAGAGATTGAGGTTGTTAACACTTACAGCTTGCTCAGCTCCAAAATCAATACTCTTGTCACCAGCAGTCAGGAAATCAAAAGACAAATTGCATTAGGTAAATCTGCTGTCAGGGACCTTTCCAGGGAACTAAAAAACAATGATGTCAGTCTAGAGACTAAGGTGCACCTGATCCAGGCCATGGTCTTCGCAGTTACTTGCTATGCATCAGAAAGCTGGACAACAGTGACTAAGGATGACAAAAGAATAATTTGTGCCTTTGAGTTGTGGTGCTGGAGGAGAGTCTTGAATATACCATGGATTTCCAAGAAAATAAATATATCTGACTTTGAGAGGGTGAAATCAAGTGTCTCCTTGGAGGCAAAGACTTTAAAGCTCCATCTTCCAAACTTTGGGCATGTGGCCAGGAGAGATCAATCCTTGGATAAGGACGTCATGCTCAGAAGGTTGAACGGACAGCAGAGGAGGAGATTTCAGATGAGATGGGTTCATACAGTGACTGGGGAGATGGGGGTTAGTGTGTTAGAATTAGTGAGACTGGCTCAGGACAGGGCAGGCTTCAGAGCTGCTGTACATGGGGTCACTGTGGGTTACAAGAGATTCCATGGCACGTAACAATAACAACAACAACAACAAAACCAAAATGTCAATAAATGAACACTTTCCCATTGCCTCATATAAAGTCCCAATCTTTAGCCGTGTGGTCTGTAGAGAGTTGTGCTGCCAGCACCGAGGTCACTTCCCTCGGGAGTTTGGGTACCCCAGAAGCTCCATGGCAGAGATAGGCAGCAGAGATGTGTCTTACACCCTCAGGAAGCCTGGTGGAAGTCAGCTGTGAGGCCATTCTGGAAGAAGCTTGAATTCTGCTAACTTACCCAATCACTCTCAGGCTTTGTCCCCTGAAAGCAGGGGACGATTGTCTAGCACACACTAAATGTTTGCTACTGTAACCCTTAGTTCTGGACAAGCAGATTCACAAATCCTGTCCTCTGTCACTTCTTCCTGACACAAGAGGAGAGAGGTAAGACCAGCCCTGAGAGAGAATGGAAGCTGGTCTCCCCCATCGTGGTATCTCGGACTCTGATCACAGTGACTTTTTTACCGTTAACACAAGGTGTGATTAATTAGTATCAGCATATTTTATTTGTTGCATTCCCTTTGTGATATATACAAGATAATTTTTTAAATTCTCATTCATTTAATGAAAAAATGGCTCAAAAAAATTAGGAAGTAAAGTGCAGGCAACAATCTCATTCTTTTTCCACACACCAAGTAATAGCAACCTTAAAATTTAGGTTACAGAAGTGAACAACAATGCAGGAAACATTCTCTGATTTTTCTGATTGGAGCGATTAGAATGATATAGATGTAAAGTTGTAAGCTCCTCCCCCCCACCCCCAGGAATTTGTTGTTGTAGACAGAACAATCCTTTAGCAGTGAGGTTCAGGAAGGTACTATGTGTTTATGCATAATCATTGTGTCAATTAAAGGCTGACCGCCACCAGTCATCAGGCACTCGCAGGCCTGGCTGGCCACCCCAGAGTGTGTGCAGTTGACCTTCAGTCCCACTCAGAGGCCACAGTCAGGTCCACAGCACAGCACTGACTGTTAGAAAAGATTTTACTGATGGTGACAGAGGAGTTAATTGTTCTCTGTGTGTGATATGGCACAGGCGCCAATCTTAACTCCTTACAATTGGAGAGGAACCTGGTTGGCATGGTGGGTAAGCACACGCTGTCTACCCAAAAGTTTGCAAACTTCCTTGTAGTCCCATGGGAGAAAGATCAGGCAGTCTGCTTCCATTAAGACCCAGCTTTGGGAGCCCTGTGGGGTTATTTCTTCTGCATCCTGGTAGCTGGGACTGAAATTGATTCAATGATACTTGGTTTAGTTTGGATTTTTGTTGGGAGAGTGGATAAAAAATAAGTTATAGATTGACTAAGAAAAGGAATGTTTTCTGAACCTGTTTTTTCTCCTCCCTTTCTCCTCCCCAGTTCACTCATCTAATCTGTCATTCAAATAAGGAACACCCCTTCTACTAATTATGTCAGAGAAAAATATTTAGGGAGTAAGTTGTACTAATACAATGTTAAAATTCTCGCATTCACCATAAGCTACACAAATCTTCATGTGAATACAGCTAAATTCAACAGCGATAGTAACATTTGCTAAAATTATTAAATTACCATTGCATCTGCTGTAACAGAACATATGCGTTACTAAAAATCCCTGCACTGTGTAAAATTGACACAGAAGCCACAGGATTCACGGCAAAGTGGAGTCAGGGATACAACTAACATTCCAAACTTCTTCAGTGGTGGGTTAAAAAAAGAAAAATAGGAACCAAATCAGAAGTAGTGCCCGGCTTCATGCACGTTAACTAGTGAGAGGCAATATAGAGAAGCTACAATAATAATATCCTTTCACCTTGGAAAATATGCCTAAAGGTTGTTTGGGAAAGCATCCACAGAATGACCGAGGCTTTTTAATTTAAACTCTTACAAAAGGATACAATGAGGGGTCTTGAGACCAGACACCAGGTGTTGGTGGGTGTTACTAACAATGCACCATTGACCGTGTCTTTGCACCAGGTTCACATCGTCTGGGTCCATTTTCTGGATCATCTAGTTTTTCATAAGAGCAAAAATGTGCTTAGTCAAACACAGTGGTGTATGCATATTCCAATGGGCTCACGTCAAACAGACACACACACACACTCTCTCACACACTGCCTTGGGACACATCTGTATTTTCAAAACAAGTCTTATAACAAAACTGACTGTACTTCAACTTATTGGACTGTTGGTGAAACTGATGGCAAATTCACATGGATATGTGGAAACTTACGCATGTTGTCTATTCAATACGGTTCCCATTTTAATGATCTCTCCCTCTAGTTCTATGCTTGAAAAGTCCTTTGAAATTATATGCATCCTTTATTTGTTCATTTAATATTTTTCTAGTTTTGTGCCATTCTGCCCAGTTCCCTCACTTTCACTTCAGATTCTTTTCCAGGGTGAGAATTCTGCTGGCCTTTTCCATCGGTTACTCTTACAATAATCCCCTGAGCTTGTTTGCAGCCATATCCACTTGTCACTCTGGAAAGAAGACTGCTTCACCACAAGTGGGCAGCTGAAGGTCTTTTATGCCACGCTTGAGCTGTGACCCCAAAGCCTTGAGCGTCTTGCTTTTCTTCATCACTTTGTCTAGTGTAAATAGGACCTCCAGCTTCTACATACTTCTCACTTTGACAATGTTTCTGAAAAAGATAACCCAAAATGAACTCACCCACAACCTCACATGACATCCGTCCTAGAAAGTTTGTGTATTTTTCCAGCCTGTGGCTCGAGGCGAGGATAGCGACTTCATTCCACGCGCTGTGAACATGTTTGTGAAGGGGCCGGTCCTTTGAAAAAAGTTAGCATGTTGGAAAAGTCAGCTAGTCAGCCAAAGAAATGAAGACCATTAAAGAGAGGGATTAACACTGACTGCAGCCGTGGCTTGGTTGACAGTGGAGATCACGGGCCTGTCACAGGATGGCGAGGTTCAGCTTTGTTGTTCCCAGAACCTCCACGAGTCATGGGTGACTTGAGTGCAACTAGCTGTTTACTGATGGGGGCAGAATCCTCAGCCGGTGTAAGGTGTGGAAGACTTGAGAGCCAGTGTGGAAAACTCATCTGTATAGATCTTTTTCTCCTGAACTATTGTCAGCACCAGATACTTGGCTGAGCTCCCTAGAGGTGGAAGACCAGTGGAACCTGTGTATCAGGGAAGGGGTAAGACATGGAGATTCGATTGATTGATTTACTGCCAGAGCGTGGCTCATCCTGCGGCACAAGCTGGCTCACCCACAGTCCATGGACCAGAGTCATACCGGGTGCGTCTGGTTCATAGAACTTCAGAGGCTTAGCGAGTAATATGGAAGTTTTCTGACTCAAGTCCAAAGAACCAGATGTCAGGTGATAAGGAGTCAGGTACAAAACAAACCAACCACAAAAACGCGCCTGAGAGTTTTGCCAGATGTCCACATATGTGTGGGGTAGATCACCTCCATGAGGAATTCCCTTTTCAGCTGGTGGCTTCATCCTGGCCGCTGTCATCATGGAATGGATTCTATTCCATGAGACCACTTCCTGGGGGATGACGATGTCCTAACTGTCCCTCAGGGAAGTCATGGCCTAGCCAAGTTAGCAGGGACGTTTAGCCGTAACAGCTCATTAGTACTTGACTGCAATCAGTAAGTCTTAAACACTAAGTACTTATTTGAATCTCACCTAATGTGGAATAAGACTCTTCTCAGATTTATTAAGTAATACACATTTACCAACAACGCCAAGTTCTTCACACTGTTGCAGCAGTGTCAGTTTGTTGTGAAATGGAATTCCAGCAAAGGGATTTCATACAGGCATCCACCAGCAAGGCTGCATTGAGCTTAAGGTAGCACCTCTTACTTTCTATTTGATAAGGCCAGTCAACTTAGTCCATGGAAACATTAGCACGACTTCTCCTTAAGTGTCATCTATGTGACTAAATGAGGAAAATGTCTGTATTTTTTCCTATGACTTGTGGAGCTATACTTATCTAAAGATAATTTCTCTCAGAGAATAATTTAACATTTTAAAAATAATATGCAATGTAAGACAACATAGCCATGAAAAAGAAATTGTATTGGCATTGCCTTTGAAAAATTCAGTCCAGTATCAGTTAATTAATTCACAGTCCTTGCATTGGTACTGATTGGCAACTTAAAAATAGGAGCTGCTGAGTTTTATTTTATTTGACATTAACGTTCTGGAATGTCTGGAATACAATCATCTTCACAGTAAACATTTAATTACTTAGTAAACACAAGCAGGGAAATTGACTTCAGATTTTGTCCCCAGTGGCTGCTGCAAACCCGTGTGTTATTGTATTTCATACATGATTTTTAATACATTCTTAGGTTGTTGTGTAGAACATTTTGTTTGATCTATGATTCCTTTGCCAGAGCCACACTGCTTTAATTACGATAAAGTAACTTTTATTATTGGCAGAGTAATTATTTCTTTCCATATTTAGTGGCAAAGCACAGTTGTTAAGAGCCTGGTCTCAGATCAGCCAACATGGTCCATGCTTTACCAGCTGAGACTTTCAAACTGTTCCTCAAATTCTCTTGTATCAGTTGCTTCAGGTGGAAAATGGCAATAATAGTATCCCTTCAATTTTCATTCTGCTTTGTGGATTAAATGAAATGATGCGTGTGAAAGAGCACGGCACCAGCTTCTAGGTAGAAACCGGCATGGCGGTGTCAGCTGGATCTTTCTGGTCGTAGTAATACTTCACTACAGCTGTCCGCTTGGTTACTGCCCACAAGAACTGTCCATCAAGTGTCTGAGGCCGTGAGAATCAATGACAGGATATGGTCCTCAAGAGGGGCGAGTGGATTCAAAGCACCAGCCACTGATTGCAGCACCGTGTGCTGTGCACTGTTACCAGATCTCCTTAGAGTAATACTGTCGTTGTTACATGCCTTCAAGTCGAGTGTGACCCACAGCTACCCATGTTGAACAGGAGATCGGAACCCTATCATGTGCTGCACCATCCTCACCATTTCTCATGCAACTGAAGCCGTTGCTGCGGTCATTACAGCAATCCATTTGGTTGAGAGTGCGAATGTCTGTTGCTGACACTCCACCTTGCCACCTTTACTTGTGGTGCTGGAGAAGAGTGTTGGATGCTACCATGGACTGCTAGGAGAACAAATAGATTCATCCTGGAAGGGTGAAACCGGGCTGCCCCTTGGAGGCAAGGATTCTGAAGCTTTGTCTGACATATTTTGGACATGTTGCAAGGAGGGACCAGTCCTTGGAGAGGGACATCATGTTTGGTATGGTGGAGGGACAATGCAGGAGAGGAAGACCCTTGATGGACTGATTCAGTGACTGGGGTAATGGGAGTAGATGTGTCAGAGACAGTGAGGTTGACACAGGACAGAGCAGGGTTTTAGGCTCTTGTACAAAGGGTCGCTATGAATTGCAAGTGACTCGACGGCACATAACAACAGTAACACTTTTCCAAGTATGGTGTCCTTCTCCAAGAACTGGACTCGCCCATGAGCATGCTCAAAGCACGTGAAAAGAAGGAACACTCTGCACTTTCTCCAAGACATATTTGCTTATTCTTTTGGCAGTTCATGGAGTATACAACACTGTTCTCCAATATCACAACTCAAAGGCTTAAATTCTTCTGTCATCCTCACTCACTGCCCAGCTCTCAGAAGCCTAGCGTTATTGAAAAGACCTTGGACTGAATCAGGCACACCTTAATCTTCAGAATGACATTATTGCTCATCAGTAATTTGGAGCAGTCCCTGACTACAGACTTCCCAGTGCAAAACATCTCCTGTTATCCTCAAAGCTGGTATCAAGGGTGCTGAATATGTTTCCAAGTAGGATGAAGTCGTGGACAGTTTCCATCTTTTCTTCATCTATCATGATGTTGCCAATTGGTCCAGAGGTCAAGTTTTATTGTTTCCTTGACATTGAGACAATCCATATTGAAGGCTCTATTCTTTGATCTTCTGCAGAAAGTGCTTCAAATCTTCTTTACTTTCCGCAAGGTTGTCATCTGCATAATGCAGGTTGTTGATGAGACTTCCTCTGATCCTGATGCCACATTTTTCTTTACATAGTCAATCATCTTGAATTATTTGCTCAGCATAGAAAATAATAAGCATGGAGGAAGGATATAACCCTGATACACACCTTTCTTAATTTTAAACCATATAGTCTTCTCCTTTTCCATTCAGTCAATGGTCTCTTGATCAAGGTATAGATTTTACATGAGAAAAATGAAATTATTCTGAGATTCTCATTTTTGTAAGTATTAGCTGTAGTTTGTTATGATCTATGTGGTCAAATGCCTTGGTATAATCAATAAAATACAAATTGAAATTATTCTCATATTCTCTGTTTTCAGCCATGATCCAAGGACATTCCTGGTGCCACAGCCTCTTCTAAACCCAGCTTGAACCCAGTTCTCTGTCAGTGTATCAATCTAGTCATTTTCAGATGATCTTTAGTAACATTTTCCTAACATAGTGTTAATGCTATTGTACGATTATTTCCACATTCTGTTGGATCACTATTTTGGGGAATGGGAACAAATATGGATCTTTTCCAGTCAGCTGTCTTCCAAATTTCCTGGCACAAACTGGTGAGCACAACTAAGGCTGCATTTGTTATTTGAAATGGTCCACTGGTGTCCCGTAAATTCCTGGGGCCTTATTTTTGCCAGTGGCTTCCTTACAGCTTGAACTTCGCCCTTCATTACCATTGGACGTTGTTCATACCATCCTTTCTGATATATGTTTGTGCCAGTCAGTTCTCTTTGGTATAGTGACTGTGTATTCCTTTCATCTTCTTTTGATGCTGCATGGTGATAATTGTTGTATACCGTCAAGTTGGAACGTAGCTGACCTATCAGTGAGTGTTCAGAGGCAGTAAATCACATGGGAGGAGTTTGCCCATCTTTCTTCTGCAGAGCAGCTGTTGGATTCAAACTGTGTACCTACCTTTGCATTGGCCGCACACATTCTTACCACAAAGGCACCAGAGCCCACTAGTAACCTAAAACTATATTTTTATGCTGGTTGTTATTTCAATACATTTTTATATTAATTTTGGGTAATTAAGACTCTATTATGCTTTTTATTCATACAATTTTAAAAACCAAACACAATTGATGTTTTCCTCAAAGAAGGTTGCAGTTCTCCCCATCAATATCTCTTGGATTGAAAGCAGCTTTAAAACTAAAAATCAAACAAACTAATAAACCTCTGAAAAGTAAAAACTGCGATTGCTGTCAGTTAATTAATACCAGGCTTTATTCAATGGCGTCATATATGGTAGAAGGAAGATTTGGAGGAAGGTGGAAGGAAAAATAAATAAGGGTTTGACATGAGCAATGATCTATTAGGACACTGCTAAGAGCATCAAGTCTTCTCATCTGACTTTTACAACATCCTGAACATGGTAGTGGTTTAATTTTTCTTTTATATATGTGGCATCTTGGACTTTAGTTGGTTCACTAACTTGATCAGATTCACATCGCTTTAGCTTCCGTTTGATGCCCGTGATGGTGGGGGCACTGACCTGTCCTCCCCAACAATTCTCAACTGAACGCAAGCCCGTCAAGATGGAATCAGCTCTGACCTGAGGCTCCCCGGGTTTCTGAGGCTGTGAATGGCACCGGAAGATACTGCTCACTTCGATGTGTGGACCATCTGGCAGATTGGAACTGCTAGAAGTGGCCTTGGGGTTGGCAGTGCAGCTTCCTGGGGCCTGAGCCTCCAGAGTCCTGAAGATGCTGTCAAGACAAGCAACCCATCAGTGTCATTTTGAGCCACCGCTCCTCTCAGCACGGTTCTGTGACTTCTAATTAGCAAGACGCGTTTACTTGTGGTTGTAGCCAAAGTCTAGCTGGCCAGCTTGTTTGCATTTGCCCAGTGGATAACCCCGTGTCGGCTTCCTGACGGTCACTTCCCAAGCTGCAGTGAACGGTGACACATTTCCTCCACAGGAGAGGTTCTCTTTCCGCACCCTGGCATCTGTCTCTTCCCCTGTGCCTAACAGCACCGTCCTGCAGCATCAGAGTCCCTTCAGATGTCTAAAGCTTGACAGACAGGTAGGAACCCCAGTGAGCAAGGTGGGTATGGACCTCGCTGTGCTTCCTGGCCATCGTGGAAGGTGGTTTCACAGGACCCGCTCAGCTAAATGAGTCTGTGCCTGTCTCGCCTGTTGTGGGACCTGCCCTGCATGTGCCAACATAACAGGATTTGCACCATTTGTGATTTCCACATTTCATTCATGCTGTAAAAAAGCATTGTTTTTTTGACATGGTCCACGATTCCTACCATGAAGCAGTGTTTCACATTTCAAGGGTTCACAGTTTGAAGTCTGTTTGCTTTTACCTAGGCTGATGACTAGGTCTAGTTTTCAAAGATTTCTTTATTTCTCCTCCCCCCCATTTCTTTAATGTATATATTTCTGTTATTATTGTGGTGGTCTAGAGTGACTATAGATTCTACCCCGTAGGGGACGCATTTTGGTTCCCCTTTTCACAGCACAGAAAGAACCAGATTTTTTTGGTAAAGAAATAGTTTTATATTTCTAAATGTTATTACTTTCCTTATAACATAAACCATATTAGTAGTATTGTGTTTCTATTCAATGCTATATTGTGATTTAATAATAGATTAAAATGAATACATTTTGTTCTTCTCCAAGTATAATTTTGATATATTTTAAAGGTAATTTATAAATAACAATTAAGGCTAAAAAGTAACTTAGTTATTTAAATCAATGCTCCATTTGATGTCTTTAATTTTATGAAATTTTATATAAGATATCATTTATGCAGCAACTTTGACACAACTTAAAAAACTTAAATGCCTTTAAGCTGAGCATGACTTTGCTTTATTTAGATAATACTTCTAATTGCCTTTTGTTGTTTTATTGGCTCTGTTTTTTTTTAATTTTTACTGTATTTGGAGGAAAATGGTACTTTAGAAATAAATGCTCAGTTAATATGTATATCCAATATCCAATAGAGAAAATATGTTCGAAGAGGATCTGAGCCAATAATAAATGGCTCATCAAAGGGGGGGTAAGCCCACCCTAAATGGCGTGTTCATTAAATAGGCTAGCCTTATTTTTGTATCTAACATGATTCAATTAACTTCTAAGTTATACTTTTATATTCTTTTTAATCACTTCTATAACTTTTACATTCCTCTAGGAGCTAAATGTCCCTACTAGAAGTATCCTTTTTTTCTGCCTGAATTAATTTTTATTCTTTTATATAAAAAGGTTATGCCCTAATTTCCTCCAACTCACGTGGTTATTTTAGAATCATTTCTAGTGACATATTAGGTGTACTAACTCTAGCTTCGTGGCTTAAGCAAGCATTGGGGTGGAGATAATGCAATTGCTTTGTTTTCTTGCGGGAGTCAGCAAATAGGGTTCATGAGAGGACTGAGGCTATGTGGTAGGACGTGGTCATCAAACACAGAACACTTAAAACTAGAATGCTTGCATATTCACAGGGCAGACGTAGAAAACGTAACTTTTCATATTTGAACATTTCCTCGATAACTCTGATTTCGTTATTGTTGTTACGTGCCATCAAGTTTCCTATGACTCATAGTGACCCTGTGTACAGTAGCTCTGGACTCTGCTCCATTCTGAGCCAATCTCACTGTCTCTGACACACCTCATTACCCTGATTATTATGTCAACAGATCTCATCTGAGATCTCCCTCTTCTACAGTATCCCTCATTCCTTTCAAGCCTGATAGCCTTCTCCAAAGACTAATCTCTCTTGGCTACATACCCAAAGCATGTGAGACAGAATCTCAAAATCCTTGTCTTCCAAGGAGCAGCTTGGTTTCATCTTCTCCAAGATAGACCTGTTAGTTCTCTTGGCAGTCATGGTATGTTCATTACTCTTCTGAAGCACCACAGCTCAAAGGCCTCAGTTCTTCTTCTGTCATCCTTGTTGTCCAATTCTCTGAGATACAGCAAGTAATTGCAAAGACCATGACCTTGATCAGGACACTTTAGTCCCTAGACAGACATTTTTGCTCTTCAGTACTCTGAAGAGGTTGGTGATAACAGAATTTCCTGATGTCATTAGTCTTTTGATTTCCTGACTGCTGGTGCCAAGAGTGTTGATTATGGAACTGAGCGAGCTGAAATTGTTAACAATCTCAATCTCATCTCCATCTATCATAATGCTGCCAATTTGCCCAGTGGTGAGAATCTGTTTTCTTAATGTTGAGCTTAATTCTTTAAGTCTTATTTGATTGAAAACTCATAAAAATTATTTTTAGCCAATTGGTAATGTAATAGCAGTATTGTTAAAAGGTTATCTTAATTAAATAGAAAACTCTTAGCAAAATTATTGTACTCTGTTGCTAATAAGATCAATGTCAAAAGAGATAATCATGATTTTACTTCTCCTCTTACAAACCAGACATGTAAGAGTTATTATATCTCCATTATGTACAGTCTCTCTCATGTCATTTGAATTGGAACCAACTCTCGAACTGGTTCTCCAGCAGGTTTTCAGAGATGAAATTGCACTTGAGGAGACTTGTCCATTTTTCTGATGAATTCTAACCAACTGTCTTTTGGTTGGCAGCACGGTTTATTACTCACTAACAACTGGACCTCTCTGTATTCATAGTAATACAGAAATTGCCATATGTTATACAAGATCCTTGGGTGGCAAAATTGATTTGTGCTGATCTACTGATCTAAAAACTCCATCTCACATATTTTGAGCGTGGTGTCAAGAGAGGCCATTGCTTAGCGAGGGGCATCATGCTTGGAAGGGTAGAGGGTCAGCACAAGAGAGGACGAGATAGGTTAAGACGGTGACCGTGGCAGTGGTGGTAGGTGTGTGGGAGATGGTGAGGCTGGCTCAAGTTACGGAAGGTCTGTGAGTTCGGGTAAACTCTACAGTAAATCATAACAACAACTGACACAAAGGTTGGGGGTTGGGACCTTCTGAGCAGCATTGAGAACAAAGATTTGCTGCTCTACGTCTGAACAGATGACAATTGAGAAAACCCTGTGGAGTAGCCCTATGCTGTAATCATGAAGTCAGCATGATTCAGGGTCAGCTTGACAGCAATGAGTGGATGTGTTACAACGATTTTCGACTGAGGAAATACTGTTGGAGTTGTAAAAAAAAACCAAAACAAAAAACGGACTATAAATTATCTTAAGCCTATCACTTTAAACTTGGTTTATTAGTTGTTACTTTAAAAATTCAAAGAAATTGTTGCCTGGAAGGTGAGTCTATGTACATGAAAATGACCTTCAGAAGTTTATATATTACAGTATTGCATGGAGGAAAGTGGTGAGTATTTCTGGTCATTAAAGTACAGATAGCAGAAAACATCCTGGGAGTGGGAAAGCACAACGTCTTTGTTTCCTTTTTCTTTCTGAAGCCATATTTCAATTTCTGGGAATTACACATTGGGACTCCCCCCACCCCCACCAGGAGGTAAATGATCTGGAGGATATAAAACTATTTCTCTTTGTTTAAGTGCAAATCATTCCTGAAAATACTGATTTCCACAGTCAATTCCTTCCTCTTGCATTAGTCCTAAACTTATTTCTTCGTTACATCAAGGATTAATTCGTAGTTTCACCCTCCCTTTCCACAGTAGGAAATCTACACTCACCCTCTCATTGTTGCTCACTAATTATTGACCCTCCAGCAGCGTTCTGAGGCTGTAAATCATAGACATTGCTCGTCTTTCTCCCAAGGAGCCAGTGACAGATTAGGACCAACAGAGGTGTGGCATTTGCATTAACAGCACAAGTCCCACTGTTCTGTGCCTTCAGATTGCCTGTTACATTGCACGGCTACAGAAAATCAATTATTGAAGGTTTGTAAAACTCATTACCATATGTATACAACATAATTAATAG
The DNA here is from genome assembly GCF_000299155.1 of Elephantulus edwardii. Classification (NCBI taxonomy): domain Eukaryota; kingdom Metazoa; phylum Chordata; class Mammalia; order Macroscelidea; family Macroscelididae; genus Elephantulus; species Elephantulus edwardii. Next base: position 2,823,720 of record NW_006400015.1, read on the forward strand.
TATGAGTTTGATTTCTTTGTATAATACCCTTAGCATTAACTCTCCTCTGATATTTCTAATTCAGTTTCTTACCTCTTCTTAAACTTGCATTTTCTGGATATCAGTGCACATGACAAGAGCAGTATTTTAACCTCACCTCACTTGACTTCTTCACATCCTTGTATAGTCTATTAGAATTGTTCTTTTTTCTGGTCACTCTTTCTTTCCATGATATACACTATATTTTCATAAAAGAGTAATTCAAATAATACTTGCACTGCTTTTGAACTTATAAAATTTCTTTTGTTTGAAATTATCATTGCCTCTCTTAGAGGGATAGGTAGGTAGGTAGATATATGATAGATGGATAGATAGATAGATAGATAGATAGATAGATAATAGATGATGGATGGATGGATGGATGGATGGATGGATGGATAGACAGACAAAGGGAGAATCAAAATTACCTAGGGATGAATTTTGTTGTGGCTGACGTATAAGAATTAAAACCAGAATCACGGCAGAATGGACCAATCATCTTTGATTGTACTATTGGGCTGAGATTTCTCAATTCTCCTGTTACAGTAAAGGTAAAATTAGCTATGTTGCCTTGGTTTTGCAGTTAAATGAATTTCTTGCTTACTGTTTAATTTTATGCTCATAATCACAGTGTCCAAAGTGGATTTTTTTTTTTTTGCAATGAGGGACTGCACAGATAGGATAATTGCCCTGCCTAAGAATTTTTAGCTAAGCAATAAAATAATTCAATTAAACCATAGCTGAGTAATAAAACCTTGAAAACTCCATCTTCAGATCCAATTTCTTTCCAGCATTTGTAGCTATGTTTTCAATTTGATTGTCTGATCACTTCATACAGTCCTCACCATAAGTGATGAGCTCCTATCCAATCATAAAACTCAGCCCATGGTGGTGGCAAAGAAGATGTCCCGGAGAGATGGTGCTGCAGGTGGGATGTGCCTTGGTGGTGGGCAGGACTGTTCGCCAGACCACATTGTGCAATGTTTTGTTGCTATAACTAGGTTGAAGGTGGTTCAGGCATCTAGAGAGGAGAGGCCAGAAGTACCACATCATTTTTTAGATGGCATGAGAAATCCCTTTCCAGTTAATTATCTGCAACAAAATGTCAGCAATACCAATAGAGAGAAACCCCAAATCAGAAAGATCTGTTCCACTGAGGAGGAGACAGACACAGAATGTTCAGTTCAGCTTCAATTTCTACAACTTAATCGGTTTTCTTGTCCCTCCTTACTTTCGTAAAGATATGATAGTGTTTTTGGAATAGGAAGAACACTTGCACTTAAATCCCAATTCCACTACCTGTTGATTGGATAACTCTGAGAAAGTCACTGACATTTAATGAACCTTTGAAAAGGAAATGATGCACTGATCATCTTAACCTTGTAGGGCTTTATGAAGACAAAACAACTGTGTGAAGTCTTCTGCCAGTAATAAGGACGTTTTGGATTCCACACCATTTCGACTTGGTAGCAAACTCCACCAGAAAACTCATAACTCATGTTGTTAAGTACCTCTCAAAGAGACCCCCATCCTGCACTAGCCAGCGTATTCAAGCCCATTCTGTAGTCACTGGGTCAATCCATGTCCTTGAACATCTTCCATGGTATATCTCTCACTGGTTCTATACTTTCTCAAACGAAGTCTTTCTAAGGATTGACTCATCCTGACAACTTGTCCAAATGGTTAGACATAAATTCAACATCCTTGCTTCTAAGAAGCACATTGGTTGCATTTTCTCCAAAACAGATTTGCTTGTATTTTTGCAGGCTGTGATATGCTCATCACCAACACCAGAATTCAGATGAGTCCTTCTTGCTTCATCGTCAATTGCTTAACTTTCACATCTATATGACACAATTGAAAATGTCATAGGTTGAGTCTGGCACATTTTAATATTTACACTGAGATATTTGGTCTTCATGACTTTCTGTAAGCCCTTGAGAACAGAATCGCCCAATGCAACACGTCTTTGGAGTTCTTGACAATTGCTACCATGGTTGTTGATTTTAGATCTAATGTAAATTTAGCATGATAACATCATGCTTTTCTCCATTTATCATGATATCGTCTATTGGTCTCATTGTGAGGATTTCTGTATTTTGATGACGGTGTGCAATTCATATTGAAAGCTGTAGTCTCTGACTTTCTTCAGTAAATGCTTCAGGGTTCTTTACTTCTAGCAAGCAAGGTTGCATAACATCGGTTGCTGATGTTTGATAAATCTTCCTCCAGTCACATGTCACATTTTTTTGCATAGAATCAACTTACTTTATTTGCTCAATTGAATCCAATTCACAGAAGTTCACTACCATTGAATTGATTCTGACTTATAACAGGTCTCTACTGAGTTTAAGGCAGTAATTGCATAAAGAAGGGATTACCAACATTTTTAGGGGGATTGGTGAATTTCAATACAGGACATTTGCAGGCCTTGGCTTAGCAAGTCCACTGTGAACTGCACCACAGAGCTCTCCACAGATCGAGTAGGTGGTGGACGGTGTAACGCTAACACACACCTTTCCTGACTGTAACCCATACAGTATCCCCTTGTTCTTCTCTCATGAATGTTTCTTCTTCTATATCCAGCCCGCTGTTCCCCAATGTTATCCACTATTGATTAGGATCCACAGTAAAAAAAAAACGAAAAAAACCCACAAATAAATATATTCTAGTTTCTGTTTTCAGTCAAGTTTGCTCTGTCATAAGAAATGATACCCTTTATTCTGTAGGTTCTTCTGTTAATGTGCAATTCCTTTGCTTTTTTATAATAATCTTCAGTAAAATTTTATTAATAATTCTATTGTTTACTTTTGAATGAGCATAAATATAGATCTTTCTCATACTTATTAATAGATGCCAATTGAGTGAGAAGGATAGTAAAAGGACCCCTGAGGCTATGGCTTATATAACAATGAAATGGTTGATTCTTTTTCTGAGATACAAAATGTTAGAAATATGTCATTTTGGGAAACAGTACAGTAAGCTGAGTTTTGAAAGATATCACCAAGAGGCGCCCGATAGAAGCAAACATTCCGATGCAAATCATTGGAGATGTGAGAAAGGAAGCTTGGGTTTCCGTTCCCATCAGCACTTGTGCTGTGTTGTCACTGTTGTGGTACGCCATTGATAGTTCTGACTACCCTACACTGGTCAACATTCCTTCCCAGTGCAAGTGCCATATGCCCTATACAAACTAGGATGAAAAAGAGCAAGAGACGGCCTTCAGTCTCAATCTTGGTGGCGTCTAAACTTGTCATGTGTCTCTTCCTTCCTCTGAAAATTAATTCTGAGATTGCCATCATTTTGTAGCTTCCTGCAGCAAGGACTGCTGTGGGCACCACACATTCTCTCAGTCCACAAGCTACACAGCAAAGATTGCTTCTCTTTCGCTAAACAATTTCACCCAACAGCTGACTTCTTTTTCATTCAGAAATAGTACTAATTCTTACAGAGCACATGTTAAGGTATTATCACATAAAGATTTACACCAAGAAAAGAATGGGTGGTGTATTTTCTTCCAGCATTAGAGTATATTCTTAATATAGAATTTAAAATGCTGGTCAGGAAAAAGCCAAATAGCTGAGAAATAAACTAAGCAATATCTGTTAGTCATTTAAACATCATGTTTGAAAAAGAGTGTCTTGAATAGAGTATACGGGAAACCCCCCAGGATTTTATCTTCTAAAGAATTGCAATCATTTAAGAATTCCCTGAAGTATGAAGTCAAGCAGAGCTTTCTGAATGAAAGCATGCCGTAGTTCTTGATCATTTCCCTGATTCATAAATAATGCCTCCTAATGTCATAGCGCTCCATATCGGGAATTGCTCTTTAGAAGTTCGGCTTCGCACTTGCCCACATGGGCACACGTCTCATTGTCTTACCCGCGGCTTCCCGGGTCCCTCCTGCTCTTTCCTCCCACTGACTCAGCACTCCGGGCTTTGAAGAGCTGGGCTGATTTACTGAGACTCCCACTTTGAAGTTATTTATAAAAATCTTGAAAATTACTGTCAAACATAGAGAATGACATTGTTAAACGTTCCTACCTGGTGAAGAATTCATTGAGTGCCCCCCTTTTTCACTCTCTGTTCCCCATTCGTGCACAGCCATATACATTTGTTAAACTGCACACTGTGTGCTTCAAAGTCCACCAGACTCTTGGGACATACTAATGGTTTCTAAGCCATTAAAAAGATTCTACTTAATCAAGAGGCAATTAAACTTTATTTGCTTTTTTTAACAGTCTCAAAATGAAACTTTGCTTAAGCACCTCCTTTAGGTATATCTACCATTCGCTGATCTGATTCTGGCTAATGGCCTTGCACTCCTTTCAAATTGATGATGATAGACAGACATCATCAGTTTTGTTCTCAGTTTTAACTACTATCTAATCATTATAAACACTGAACCAATAAGTGACATAATGATGGGTGTTTCTCAGCTTTAAACATTATATAATCAATGCAAACAATGGACCAATAGGAAACATCACTGCAGATGGAGAAATGATTGCAGTTATTAATTATTTTACATGAATCCAAAATGAATACCACAATGAGAGCAGGGGTCAAGAAATCAAAAGACATGGTACATTGAGAATATCCACAAAGGACCTATCTGTAGAGCAAAGGAGCGGGGATTTCAGTTTACAGACTAAGTTGTGCCCGACCCAAGCCATGGCATTTTCAATTTACTCATGTGCTTCCAAAAGTGAGACACTGAGTAGGGATCCTAGAAGAATTCATGCTTTTGAATTGTGATGCTGGCAAAGATCCCATGGTATGTCAAAAGAACAAACAAATGTTTCTTATAAGGAGTGCGGCCAGGATGGTAAAGAGTTATCTCACATACTTTAGACATAGTGTCAGGAGATCCCAGTCCTCAGAAAAGGTTGAGTGTCAGAGGAAGAGTGACAAACCCTCAATGAAGTGAACTGACACAGTGTGGACGGAGCATGTGAGGGACAGTGGAGATGGTGCAGGACAGGACCAGGCACCAGTATGCTGTTCATGGCGTGGCTGTGAGTCTTAGCAGACATGAGCGCTCCGAACCAGAGCAATCAATATTGAAATTACTCGAAATGTACTCCTGTGACATGGGGAAATGTTTCTGAGAATTGTCCCCAAGGCTGGCAAAGGCAACACTTCACTGTGTGGTAAGAGTTTCTCTCGCCAGTTGTATGTTAGGTTGCTATGTGCTGTACGTCAAGTTGGAACTTAACCCACAGCTGATAAATGCTCAGGGGTGGTAATGCTGTACAGAAGCACACTGCCCATCTTCTGCAGAGCAGCTGGTGGATTCGAGCTGCTTGCCTTAAAGTGGGCAGCACAGCGCCTTACCCACTAGACCATCAGAGCTGGCTTCTGATTGTACGAGCACTTTTCAAACGAGAAACCACTGAGGCAGGCCTGCTTCCTGACGGCAGTTTTACTGGGTCCAAGTGAAACTACAGCAGGAAAAGTACTCATCACACCTTGGAATACACTACATTATTTGAGGAGTGTGTTCTTATTTCTGTCTAGTGTTTTTCATGTTAATATAGCCTGCCTTTGCTGGTGACATCCTTCTTGAAAAGGCATATGGGCATTTTTTAATATTCATAGTCTCAAGCCACAGTGTTTTCAGATGCCTTAGATGCATGTCAAATATGGAAAGAAATAAAGAAAACCAGAGAATAATTAATGCCCTGGGATTGTAGTGTTTTACAAGAATATTCAGTGTATCATTAACTGTCAATAACTAGTTTTATCTTGGATAACGTGCAACCAAAGTACTGCTTAGAACTGAGAATTTCTCCTTCGACCAGAAGTCTTACATGTTTGGGGCATGTTATCATGAGGGCCCAGTCGCTGGAGAGTTGCATCAGCCAATAAAATATGGATGAATCTCGGTAAGATGGTTTAGCATGGCAGAGAACAGAAAGATGGTGCTGGGTAGGGCAGAGTTTTGTTCCACGTTCTGGGGTTGCCATGAATTGGCAATGGTGATAGCACATGGCACTGTGAATATTATTAGTGTTAGTTTATATGACAATAGGCAAAGTGTTTCAGCTGCTCAGTGGAAACTCAGTTTGAGGATGTAAGTCAAGGTGATATCCTCTAAAACGCAGTGTCCTTGTGCCTATCTTACCATGGAACACTAACACGTAACTTACATAAAGTGAAAGTTTTCCAAGCTCATTGCTGTTGGGTTGAACTGACTCAGAACTGGCCTGCCTGCATCTTTTGAAGGCTGTGCTTCGCCTGGGAGAGTACCTCCTTTCTCCCACGGAGGAGCTGGCCGATTCTTCACCTGCAGGGCAGCAGGGTAACTCTTCAGACTGCTCTCCCTGGACTCAACTCCCATGAGGTGAAAGTATGTGCTGAATTGCTGGGTCATCATAAAAGTATTTCACAGGGAAGATGCATCCTCAGAGAAGAGCTGAATGATACAATATTGACCTTGAGATTTTAGTTTCAAATTACTAATAAAAAGAGTATTTGTAAGTGTGTGTGAGGTACCTAAAAGTGGGTACTTCATTTTACTTTGCCAAATGTATTTCCAATAGGAAAATAATTTGATATCTCATTAGTGAAAAATAAGACTATATAGAGGACAATAGAATGTATGTAATAATCACTAACTTGAAAGTATTTGACCATTAAACCTATTATCCTGTTTTTGTGACTAGGTGCCATTTAAGGGGTTCTAACTTGCAGCAGCTCTAACTTCTCTCACTCACATGTGCGACAGACAGGGCTGCCTAGTTCCACACCATCCACACACACTTCCACTTAAACCCATCATTACAGGGACTGTTTTAAGTCGCCTCATTGATGGTCACCTCCGTGAATGAGCCTCCACTTTTCTTAACATGAGGCTCTTTTCCAAGGACAAACCCCTCCTGAGAATGTGTTTGGGTACAAAGCTGTGCGGGAGAGGAAACGTCACAATTTTTGTTCCTAAGAACCGTCTGGTCGCTCTTCTTTTGAGATAAATGTGTGTGTTCTTTTGTCATTCCGTGTATTCTTTTGAATGCATGGCAGTTCATTCTTCTTTTGACTTGAATATACTTTTGAAAGCATCACATCTTCTCAAGGAAAACCATCATCAGGGTAAAGCTTTGGAAGTATTTATTTGCCTGGAAGTGAAGGATGCTGAACCTTTCCGGATGTATATGGGTTCAAGAATAAGGCTCGTGTTATAGATTCCGAAAAGGAAGCAATGGTCGTCTGGGCACAGCAAGTGGAGCTAGGGACCATGTGTGCTGTCCAGTCAGAAGCGACCCAGAGCTGACCCTCCGGTGGGTTTCCAGAGACAGTCAATCACACAGCCTCCTGACTGCCCCACCTCCTGTGGAGCAGCTGGTGGATTCGAACTGCTTACTTTTGGGTCTGCAGCACAGCTTCTTGCCATAAGGTCTCCAGAGCTCCCTGGAGTTAGGGATAGATATGTTGTGAGGGCCCTCCATGAGATGGATTGACTCAGTGACTGGGGTAATGGGGGTAGGTGTGTCAGAGACAATAAGGTTGGCACAGGATAGAGCAGGGTTCAGGGCTGTTGTACATAGGGTCGCTTTGAGTCACAGGCAACTCAATGGCACATAACAACAACAGTGTTAAAAATAAGGCAATTAGAGTCACCTGTAGCAGGGGTAGAAGGAGGATTTTTGAAGATTCTAGAAAATATGGGGAATGAGTGTTAAGTTTAACTCTTTAAGAGTGACTTCAATAACAAGATGGGAAGCAATTTGATGTAAATAATGGCATTGTTATTGTTGTTGCATACCATCAAGTTGGAACTGACTCATAGTTGACCCTCCAGCAGGTTTTCGGGGCAGTAAATTGTACAGTAGATTTTCCTCCTTTCTCCCACACAGCAGCTGGTGGATTCAAATCATGTGCCTTTATGTTGGCACCACAATTCCTTACCACCTTAGGTGGCCTAGAGGCAAGAAACTGTGCTGCAATCCCAAAGGCATGTGGTTCAAATCCACCAACTACTCTGCAGAAAAATGGGCAGTCTCCCTCCATGTTATTAACTGCCACTTAAAACCCACTCGAGAGTCATCTATGAGTCGATTCAGACTCTGTACACAACAATAAGCCAACAGCACTCCCTAAACAATGGCATTATACAATGACAATCATTGTTATGGAATGGAATGTATATGAATGAGTGAATGAAAACTAGTCAAAAACTAAAGCAAAACAAAAAGAATATATGCACAGAGTCTACAGGCAAAGCTGTGAAGAAAATACCTGTCTCTGGCAATAATTCACAGGAAACATAATACAAACTTTCCAGAAAAGAAGTGAAAACCTTTTAACCAGTAGAAACTACAGTTACCAGGCAAAGCTTTCAAGCCAGAGGGAGGCAAGTGCCGGAAGCAAAGTCATGACAGGAGGTTGTGAGAATTCACAGTGGATAAAATTCTCAGTAATGTGTGCTATTATACATTCAGTTTGTAATAATTAAAAGTCTTATAAAACCATATTATTTCTCTCCTCAAATTTAATATTCAGAAAGTGATAAACACTAAAATGAAATTCTATACATAGTCCTTGATACCTCTGTGGATGGGGTCATCTAATCTTATCCGACTAACTGTCCTGTTAGTACAAGTTTTTCAGAATTAAAAAAAATTGCTTAGTTAAGAAAAAAAAAAGAGTTGACAGAGCAGCATAGACTTTGGTGATGTGGATTTTCTCGGATCTTCGAGACAGAATGTTTCTGAGACACGAAGTTGTTAAGGAGTCAGTGGATATAGTCTTGGAGCAGAGGATGAACTCTGGCTAACGACGCACATGTGTACACATGGGCTTGCAGGTGGCAGTGGTTCTGGGCGTGGGTCACTTGGAGACAACAGTATAGGTTGTAAAGTAGGGCATCTTTGGAGACCTTGGCGAATTCCCAAGTAAAGTACATGAGGGTCTAAGGCAGGAAGATCAGGGAGGCTGGCATCAGTAACATGAGAGAGAAATGAGATAAACACATGTCAGCGAAACTGAATACTGTTCAGAGGTGAAGGAATAGGATGGCTCCAGGGCATTTGATGGATTTAAAAAACGGTTGGTGACCTTTGTTTAAAATGTGTAAGCAATAGGATGAGACAAAGTGGATGAATTGTCTGAGAATTGTCTTCAAACCAAGAGACTAGAAAGTGCAAATGTAGACAGCTCTCTCAAGAAGTTTGTCCATGAAACGTGAAGGCCTCTGACTCCTGGTTAGTTGCTAAGGACTGTGTTCCCAAAGCTCCTGGAGACCTCGAACATTTAAGGCAGAGTCTCTACTTCTAGGTTGCATCATTGCTAGAGAAAATACAAACACCAAAAAGGCATTTTTAAATACATTGCTATATTTGAAATTATGAAATACTTAATTTCTCACAGAACAAGTGATGCTTTCTTTGGTGTGGGCCTTTCAGTGACTGGCATGGGTTTTTAATAGACCCTGTGCCCTGTCAGTGATTGGCACAGGTTTTTAATAGACCTGTGCTCAGTCATCCCTAAGAAATTGCCATTGTGATTCAAGGATGTTTCATATATCACACTTAAAATACCAAGCATCTAAAATAAAATGGGGTGTGAGGTCACCTCCTGGAGCTTGGAAAAGCTGTAATGCAGACACCTGAAGCTAACCAAGGACCAGAAACACTCGGCTGTGCTGTCCACATGCATCCCTGGGTCTCATGCCAAATATAGAGGGGCTCCCTCCAGGATTGTAAATGAGACTAGGCCTCAGATTCCCTCAAGCATAACAAAATGTGAGAAACATATATATTTTTTTCCTGAGAATTTTTTTAGTCAAATTATCTCAAGAATTTCATATCAGCAAAATGGCAATTTGGGCAATTCTCTGTAAGGTGGTGTTTCTTCTGAAAATGTTCTGCTGCAGGCATTTGAGAATCAGCAAGTTGCTAACATAAATCACGTTGCTAAATATGCATCCCACTGGAAAAAATGAGTGGGTTTTGTTAAAACATTCTATCGGGGATGATAAATTACTACATGTTTATTATTAATAACTTATCACTGAAAATGCTACGGATGCTTTCCAACGTGACGGTGGAGTGGCAAATATCACCTCTCCAGGTAACCGGGCCTATGACAAAGGCTGGAAAACTCAAACCCCTCACTGACCTCCAGTCAACACTGACTCCTGGCTGACCTTTTGGTGGGTTTCCAAGGCTGTGAAGCCAATGAGAGGAGATGGTCCACCTTTCCCAGGAAACCACGGGTGGGTTCAGACTGCAGGAAAGTAGCGGCCTTGTGAGAAGCCCAGGTGCCATGACTACACCACCAGCGCTCCGGACAGACACAGAGACCAAATGGGGTATCCACGTACCTCCACCCAAAACGGGCGAGGAGAAAGTCCAGGCTGTTAGTGCGAATGCAACTGTCCACTCCTCACCTGTTGTGTCAACATCAGCAGTGTATCATCAAAATGCACAATCTGGGTACCATGTGCCCCTTGACGTGCCAACTAAGAATGATTGCACATTACACAAAATACAGCAGCTTAGCGTCTGAGTCTGGAGTCTCAGTATTTGTACTCATACCGCATCTACTTCCCTGAATATTGTGTAAATAAGTGATTTGATAAGTACACAGATAGTTACATTGTTAGAAAAACCACAGAGCTAGGTTGCAAGAGTTTTAATACAATTAATATATATGATGCTTAATCTCATTAATACCCCAATAGATGTGAATAGAAATCATATAACATCTATATTATTAAATACAACGTGATTAATTATACCAGCTATTGCTAGTTTAGTACTTTGGAATTCCAGTGTAGTGACTTGGAGACCAGGGAATGGCTCGCTGATACTCATTCCCAGTTCTCTTCTCTCTCTTATTTATGTTTGAAAGCTAAACAACTTATTGTTCTGCCCTTTACTAGTCAGGCATGACTCTGAAATGCGTTTCTGATCAATGAGAAGGCAGAAGTCAGCTATGAATTCCTTTCCTCCCTATAATAAAAAGACAAAGCCCTGAACAATGTGTAGCCACATGTACTGTATTGGAATCTGGTCGCTAGATTGTGATCATGAGGCTCAAATAAAGAGTACAAGCAGAATGGTAGGAATTTGTTACTGATGACATCACCATAATACCGGCCATAGAATTTGTTTCTTTTTTTTTGGTGAGAAAAATTTATTACATTTAGAATTAGCCCGCTGGACTCAGTTTAGATGATCCCAATTTTGTTGGCAACATCCAAAGCATCATAATCAGGAGCAAGTCGAACATAGGCCTTCTTCTCTCCATCAGGCCTAATCAAAGTGTTGACCTTGGCCACATCAATGTCATAGAGCTTCTTTACAGCTTGTTTAATTTGGTGCTTATTGGCCTTGACATCCACAATGAACACAAGTGTGTTGTTATCTTCTATCTTCTTCATGGCTGACTCAGTGGTCAGGGGAAATTTGATGATGGCAGCGTGGTCAAGCTTGTTTCTCCTGGGGGCTCTCTTCTGGGGGTATTTGGGCTGCCTTCGGAGTCTCAGCGTCTTAGGTCACTGGAAGGTGGGTGACGTGCGGATCTTCTTTTTTATTTTGGCTGTGGACGCCCTTCAGGACGTCTTCTTGGCCTTTAATGCCTTTGCTTTGGCTTCAGTTTTGGGAGACTTTGTTTCTTAAAGGAGACAAATCCTTACTGGTTTTGCTGCTATTGTGCTTTTGTGTCAGCTGCAACTTTGAGTGACCCTCCGAGCAATGGCCCTGAACTCTGCCGTGTCCTGAGCCAGTCTCACCGTCTCAGGTCCACCTTGCCCCATTGCTCAACAACTGGGTCAACACGTCAGGGGCCCCACCTGTGATGACACGCTACCTTCCCAGGCATGATGTCCTTCTACAAGAACTGACTCCTCTGGCCACATGCCCAACTGTGTTTCTGAATATCGGCAGAGAATGAGTTGGCTTTATGTTCCAATCATCTTTAAAACTGTACCTTATATTCAGTTATTCAAATTCTGGGAATTATTCCAAAGAGGTAGATTTGTGCAAGACCTGTAGGTCCTACAATGAATTAGTCTGAATAAGAAATTATTTGCAAAATTCTTCACTTCAACATTATACATACTATTGAAATACAAATGAGTTAGATAGTTAATATGGATGGAAAAGTAAATTGAGTGATTTTTTAAATGAATCTTTATCTGTTGGTAAAATGACTTTAGTCATCACCATTAGAAGAAAACTTATTTCTGTACATATATTGAAAAGAAATCCAAAATTGTATGCACATTAAATTATGGGAATGATGTGTGGAAGCAAATTTTATCCTAACACTGTGTGGATATATGTTACGGGAATTTTTATTCCTATTTTATTTTCTCTTTTACTTTCAATATTTCTTTAATGTAATTTTCTCAAACCATCCGCTGCTGTCTGTCCATTCGGACTCACAGAAAGCTTTCACTGGGTTTCTGAAGGTGTAAAACTTGATGGAAAAGACCACTTCACTTTCTTTCCAGAGCAACTGTTTGAAGTGAACCTTTGTCTTGGCAGCCCAAATCATTGCATATTCTGCCTTCAGACTCTCTAGTGTGATGATTGTGTTGTTATGTCCTATGGAACAAACTCATAATTGACCCTCCAGCAGGTTTCCGAAGACAGTGAATCACTTGGGTTAAATGGTCAATTTTTCTCCCAATGAGCAACTGGTGGATTCTAACCTGTTATAGGTCACTTAAACAGAACTTGCAAATTTTTAAACTTGTACGGTGCAAAATTCCAAAAGCATACAAAAATAGTGGCTAGCTAATAAAGGGTTCCACATCAATAAATGTATAGCTTCCCCTTATATCATTTTATTCCTTTCTCTGTTCTGTATTGTTATCGCTGTTGTGTAGTGCTGAATTGGAACTGACCCATAGCTGACCTTCCGATGGGTTTTTAGAAGCAGTTAATCACATGGGAGGAGATTGCCCATCCTTTTCCTGTAGAGCAACTGGTGACTTTGAACTCCAAATATTGTACTATTTTTCTGTACATATTTTGTTCAGTATTAAAAAGATAAGCATGTGTTTTAAAACTAATACTATTATATCTAAAATAAATAATGTATTAATATAAAAATATTCCCTTTCTGTTCAAGTAGCCATAATGATCTTATAAAAATTTTGGACTATTTAAATTAAGTAGAATCCAAATACATTTCATTTATTTCAATTACTTGTGATGTCCCCTCCCCCCTGCCTCTTAATATTTATTTTCAGTTTATTTCTGAAGAAATTATGACATTTATCCAGTAGGGGCTCCCAAAATAATAATTTAGCAAATTACATCATTTTCATGTCCCTTTGTTGAATATATTAATTTTATTTACAAGAATAATATGTGAGTAGAGTTGCACTTTTCCATGAGAATGTCTTATTATTTGTTATTGATGATCAATAGTAAAAGTTATCTTGGGCAGCTTTTTGCCTTCACCGTCACAACTTTGCTTCATGGTTGCTGGTATTAAATGCCGCACAGCTGGCCCTGCCTCACCCTGACCCTCTGTGTCTCAGGACTTTCCACCTGGTCCTTAGACTCTCTGCTGTGCGTAAGCTGTGGTTGCAGTCGCTGCGGTCATCCACCTTTGTGGAGGGCTCCTTATCTTTCACGGACCCTCTGCTTCTCCAGGCATGATTACTTTTTCGAGGACTGGTGTCTCCTTATAACATTCCCAAATACATGCCATGAAATGTCACCATCCTACCTTGAAAGGAGCACATTGGAATAATTTCTTCCAAGACAGATTTATTTGTTATTTTGTCAGTCCCTTTTGTATAAATCAAATTTCCCAACTTAAATGTTTGCTTTTTCTAAGTGATCACAACGTTAGTGTTACTGATCTTTCGATGACTAATTCTTTGTTGATTAGGGTTATTCTGTGCATTATAGGACAGTTACTATGTTCCTGGTGGCAAGATAGTGACGGCTGTGACTGGGAATTGAGCCGTGTGTGAGGGGATCACTCACTTACTTAGTCATCATGCCTTGACATTTCTGTGAACTAAAGTCATAGTGCACCCATCATGGTCAAGTGGCTCTGACTCCAGAACCCTCTAAAGCAGAGCAGAGCTATCTCATAGGATTGCCAATTGGATAAATCTGATGGAAGAAGATTGCTGCCGAGTTCTCCTGCCCAGCAGCTGGTGAGGTCTAACAATTGGCCTTTTGGTTGGCAGCCAAGAGTCCACATCACTGCACCTCCAGCATTCTAGAAATGACTCTTCTTGTTATTGTGTACCCTAGAGTCAGAATCAACCCACAGATGACCCTCTAGTTTTGGAGGTTTTAGAGGTAGTTAATCATATAGCAGGAGATGGATATGTCTCTAGACATCACTAAATGTTACCTGAGGTAAAATCGCCTCCAGTTGAAAGTTTTTAAGTTACCCTGTTTCATATAAAGAGCAAGATACTAAACCCAATTATAAAAAGGGCAAAAGACATGAAAAGAATTTTCACAGAGGAAGGTATTTGAATGGCAAACAGACTCATGAAGAAATGCTCCAAATCACTGGCAATAAGAGAGCTGCAAATCCAAACCACAGTAAGGTACCACCTCACTCCAGTAACAGTGGAAAAGTTTAACAGGGCAGCAATAAATAAATGTTGGAGAGGATGTGGCAAGAAAGGAACTCTTATACATTCTTGATGGGATTGTAAAATGGTACAACCGTTCTGGAAGGCAGTTTGGTGCTTCCTCAAAAAACTGAACATAGAAATTCTATATGACCCAGCTATTCCACTACTTGAATATACCTTGAGAATATGAGAACTGAGGCACAAATGGAAATTTGTACACCAATGTTCATAGAAGCATTATTTACCATTGCAAAAACATGGAAACAGCCCAAATGTCCAACCACAAATGAATGGATTAAGAAATTGTGATATATTCATACAATGGAATACTATGCAGCATGCAAGAGCAATGATTTTTTTAAATCATTACCCAACAAGGGAGGGACTAGAGGGCATTATGCTGAGTGAACTAACTCAGTCACGTAAGGATAAATATTGTATAAAACCATTATTGTAGAAT
>NW_006400015.1:2838860-2840618 GCF_000299155.1 Elephantulus edwardii
GATTAATCATTGAGTTGTAAAATTTGAGGGGTCGGGGGGGGTGAGGGAATTTGAAAAAAAATTGTTTGAATTTGTATTTAAATTTTGTATATAAACTAGTAGAAAATAAAAAAGAGCAAAATGTGTGTTTTATTTTTGTCTGTTTTCAAAATAATGTAGTTATCAAGTGCTTCTTTAAAGAGACAGGTGAAGACTCTGAACAATATTATTAAAATTTGTGTGTTTGAATCCATTGTATGTATTATTCCTATTTAGAACCACATTTTTTTATCATTAGATCATAAATACTCATTTGGCAAACCTTGCTCTAATGTCCTATAATGCACAGGCTAATCTCGGAAACTATGAAATAGTGTTTATGACTCACGATTGCTCCTTGAGTAGAGTGAAGGGTAGGCAAGTGCCTCCTGAATGCTTAACTGCCTCTGAAAACCCGCAGGTTGGTCAGCTATATAGGTCCATTCCAACTCAGTGGTACTCAACAACAACAACTACTACTACTAAAGAGGTTTATTATCAAATGTTAGGGTTATGTGGAACAAGATATAACTGACACACATTGTCCCAAAACACACAACCTTCATTAAACTATAGCATTCTTACTATCAACAATTTTGATAATTTAAATTCATATGTTCCTTCTGGCTATTTTTGCTAAATGTAACGTAATGTAATGTAATGTAATGTAATTACAACGTAATTTGCTATGTAATTATTATCAGTATTGTTATGCCACTTAGACGTGACAAAATTAGATGGGTTGATTTATTCTCCTTTTAATTTTGTATATTGTTGTTGTTACGTGCCATCAAGCATCAAGTCATCTTCTACTCAAAGCAACCCTATGCACAATAGCTCTGAACCCTGTCCTATTCTGCACCATTCCCACAGTCGCCAACACATCTAACCCCATTACCCCAGTTACTGTGTCAATTCTGTCCCTCTACCTTCCAAGCTTGATATCCTTCTCCAAGGACTTGTCTCTCCTAGTAACGTGTCCAAAGTATGTGAGATGGAACTTCAAAATCCTTGCCTCCAAGGAGCAAGCTGGTTTAACCCTCTCCAGGACAAACCTATTTGTTTTATTGGCTGTCTGTGGAATATGTAACCTTCTTTTCTAGAACCACAACTCAGAATCCTTCTTCTGTCATCCTTCGTCATTATCTAGCTCTCTGATACATAGCAAATAATTGCAATGATCATGACCTGGATCAGCCCAACTTAGTCTCCAGACTGACATCATTGCTGTTTCACACTCTAGAGAGGTTTCTGACATCAGATATTTCCACGGCAATTCAGCTTCTGATTCCCTGACTGCTGGTGCCAAGAGTGTTGATTATGGAGCCAAGCAAGCTGTGATTGTTAACAATCTCAGTCTTCTCTCCCTCTATCATGGTGCTGTCAATTGGCCCAGTGATGAGAATCTTTGTCTTCTTGATGTTGCATTTCTATCCATATTGAAAACTACAGGCCTTGATCTTCGCAGCAAACACCCCAGGACCTCCTCATTTTCAGCAAGCAAGGTTGTGCCGTCTGTATAATGCAGGTTGTTGATGTGTCTTCCTCAAATCTTAATGACCCAGTCCTCTTCATAAAGCCCATCAACAAACGAATGGCTAGAGGAGCTGTGGTATATTCGGACAATGGAATACTATGCTGCCTTAAAAAAAACAACAAGGAACTCATGCAATATTACGCAAAATGGTTGACTCTGGAGAACATTATGCTGAGTGAAATGTCCCAGTCACAAAGGGACAA
>NW_006400015.1:2842583-2852160 GCF_000299155.1 Elephantulus edwardii
GAGCGCTCTGGTTGCATTTCCCTGAGGCAGATGTGTTTGTTCTTTTGCCAACTCTTGGTAAGGGACTCTTCCATAGCAAAGACATCAGTTCTTCTTCTTAATCACCCCTTAATCATTGTCCAATTTTCAGAGTCCTGGGAGTAAATAAAAATGCCATTGCTTGATTCAGGCACACATTAGTCTTTAAACAGTCATCCTTATGCTTTCAAACTTTGGAGAGGTCCTTGACAGCACACTTCCCTAAGGAAACAATTCCCCTGCCCCTACCTTCTGCTACTATGAATGTTGATTAGTGATCCCGGTAAAATTGAATGGCTGACAACATCAGTGTCTTTTCGATCTATCGTGATGTTTCCCATGGGTCCGGTGGTGAGAATTTTTGTTTGGATGATGTTGTAATGTAATTCATGTTGACTGTTGCCGTCTTTGATCTTCTGCAGCCAGTGCTTGGAGTCTTCTTCAATGTCTGCAAACAATATTGGGTCAACTGTGTACTGAATTTGTTGAGGACTCTTTCTGCAATTCTGATGCCACATTCTCCTTCATGTAGTCCAGCTTTCTCAGGTTACTGGCTCAGCATCCAGATTGAATTAGTATGGAGAAAAGATACAGCTCTGATGCATAACTTTACTACTTTTAAACCATGCAGTGTTCTCGTGTTCTATTTGGGTAACTTATAAATACGGATTACATGAGCACAGTTAAATGTCCTAGGGTTTTAATTCTTCTAAATATTGGTCATTTTAAAAAAATTATGCTCACACAGTCAAATACCTTTGTAAATTCAATAAGACCGAATCAGTAAGACTGAATCCATCAATCTGTCTGGTATTCTTTGCTTCCAGTCAAGATGCCTCCATCTGACATCAGTAATGATTTCCTTTATGCCCCAGTTTCATCTGAATCCAGTTTGAATCTCTGGCAGGTCACTTTTGATAATACACTTCCAGCCTCTTCTGTAAGATTCTCATTGCTTGTGATATTATGATACTGTTGAAAAATGTATACACTCTGTCAGGTCACCTTTTGGGGGAATGGGAACAAATTAATCTCTTCCAGTTAGTTGACCAAGTAGCTGTCTTCCATATTTCTTGGTAGAGACTGGTGAGCTCATCCAGGGTTGCATCTATTTCTGAAATGTCCCTAGTTGCTATTTCTTCCATTCCTGGGGCCTTATTTTTTACCATTTCCTTCAGTACTATTGGTTCTTTATCATATACTACAACCTGAAATGTTTCAGGACTGACCAATTGTTTTTGGTACAGGAACTGTATTCTTTCCATCTTCTTTTGATGCCAGATTCTGGTCTTACCCATAGAATCCTTAAGTATTTTATGACTCAAGCCTTGAATTTGTCCTTTCGTTCTTTCGCTTGTGAAATGCCTAGTGAGTTCTTCCCTTTCGGTTTTCTAACTCTAGTTCTTTGCTTATTTTGTTATACTACTTTGTTTTCTAGAGCTACCTTTTGGAACCTTCTGTTCAGCTCTCTTATCCAACACTCCTTCCCCATACTTTGGCTTCCTTTCATTCCAGTGGAAGTTTCAGAGTCTCTTCTGGCATCCACTTCACCCTTTTATTTGTTCCCTGTCTGTGTAATAATCTTTACTTTCTTTTTGGATTATATCCTGGATATTATTCAGCAACTTGCATGGTCATCAGTCATTATTATGTAATACTTCACATCTGTTCTTAAGATTATTTTTAAATTCAATTGGAATACACCCAAGGTCATATTTTGGTTTCCATGAACTGGTTTTAATTTTATCAATATTGTATATAAGTAGTTGGTGATCTTTTCCATGGTTAAACCCTGGCCTGGTTTTGATTATGAATATTGAATCCCTTTAATATCTCTTTCAACATGATACTGTTGTTAGGTACCATTGAGTCAGAACCACCCTGGAGCTGACACTCCAGCAGGTTTTCAGAGGTGGTAACCATACAAGAGGACATTGGCTCTCTTTTTTCTGTGGAGCAGATGGTGGATTTGTTCCATGTACCTTTGGGTTGGCAGCACAATTCCTTACCACTGAGCCACCAGACTTCTTTGGCACAGATGTAGTCAAGCTGATTTCTATGTAGTCAGTCTATGAAGTGAAGTTCATGTGCATGGTTGCTATATTTGTGTTTGCCTGTTTTTTTTAAAAAAATATTTGCAATGAATAAGTAATTCATTGAATAAAATTATATCATAAATAATTAATTGAATACAATTCTATCATTTGATCATTGGCATCATTTCTGTCCCCAAAGCCATATTGTCCAGCTCTCGGCCCTTCGTCTTTGTTTCCAGCTTTTGCATTCCATTTGCCAACTCTTATTAATGCATCTTATTTGCATATTCAGTCAGTTTCAGAATATAAAAGTTGGTCAAAATGTCCACTTTCTTCATCTTTGGTTTTCATGTTTGGGATGGATGTTTGAGTAATAGCTGCAGTAGCAGGACTTGCTTGTATGCGTTTGGATAGTAACCGATTTCTCATAGAATGCACTTCAGAATAGATAATGGATTTTTGATGATGAATGCCAAATCCTCCCTCTTCAAATTATTTGTTAAAATGTAGTAGATCATGTGATTGTCTAGTTTGTAATGGCCATTATCAAAGTCCATCACAACTCTCTAATGCCTACAATATCAATTTTTTTGTATTCTCCTTTTTTTATAATTTACAGGGGTTTTTTTTTACATTCATTCTTCATACACTTCATGTTCCAATTATTAATAGAATGTTTACAGCTGTTTCTCTTCATTTTGAGTCTTGCCACATCAGCAAATGAAAATTTTTCATGGGGTGAAAACTTTAGTGCATCCACATCAATAAGGTAAACTCTGCTTTGAAGAGGCAGCTCATTACCAGTCAAATTTTGTGGGTCCCCCCCCACCCCGCCTTAATTTACTTCATGTGACAATCCACCCTCTGTCACGACACCTTATTCCTGGTCCATGTGCTGGGTAACTTTGTTTACCACATTGACGGTATGGCAGCATTGTGTCCTCTACACACCACTGTGACAACTCCCCAAACTCTCCAAACATTGCCACATGTCTCTTGGTGAGCAAAATCAGTGAACATTCACTGTCTTAAATATTACGCTATTAGTTTCTGTCAGTGTGTTACCTCTGCGTGGATTCTGACTCAGAGAAACATGGTAGAACATCTTCCCACACAGATTTCAAGGCTGTGATCGCTAAAATGTGAGTTCTGGTGGGAAAGGACTTGCTCTACTCACCGAAAGGCAGGTGGTTCAAATTCGCAAACTGCCCCATGGGGTAAAGATGGACCATTTTCCTAGTGCGATTTACATGTGGATTATCATATAAAGTAACAGAAACCATTTCCATTTTTACAAAACTCTTTGATGTGGTAAATCTCTCAGTGTTGCTATACAGCTACTCTAGCTATTCATTTAAAATGATCATATTCTCATGGGAAGATGCTTTTTATACTACTTTTTGTGATATATTAAAGCTAACAGTTGTTCTATGCTTTTGTTTTTCTATGCATTAACTTTGTTCTATCTGAATGCTCAACTATTCTAATATGTTGTTGTTTTTGTTGTTGTTGTTGTATACAATAGCTGGCCCTCTGGGGGTTTTCAGAGGCTGTTAATCACACAGGAGGAGATTGCCCATCCTTCTCCCAAGGAGCCGCTGGTGGATTGGAACTGCATGCCTTTGAGATTGCAGTACACCTTCTTTCCACTAGGCCACAAGAGTTATAAAGATGGAATTTCAATATATTAATATAAAGATATAAATTATATATATATATGTGTATGTATATTCATGCACAGCTATATTAATTAAAAAATTCAAGCTAACTACCTTCAAGTTTGAGGCAACATATCATGAACTCTATTAGGTTCATTACTGTTATTATGTACCTATGAGTCAGAACTGATTCATGGTTGATCTTCCAGTAAGATTCCAGGGGCAACACAAGACGGAGATTGCCCATCTTTCTCCTAGAGTTGCTAGTGGACTAGAAACCCAACTCTATTTGGACCCAAGAATTCCTGCCTTTGTGTTAACAGCTCACTTCCCTATGGAGATAGATGATGATAGAAAATAGATTCTAGATAGATAGATAGATAGATAGATAGATAGATAGATAGATAGATAGATGATAGATTTAGAGCCCCCATTCACACACACACACACATACACACACACACACACACACACACACGTGATGCTGGTGGTATATAATCAAGTTGGAACTGAGCCATAGCTGACACTCCAACAGATTTTGAGAGGCAGCCAATCAAGTGTAAAACATAATACATGTATTAGGAACTGTGGTGGCCTAGTGGATAAGGAGCTGTCAATCCCAAGGTACCTAGTTCAAACTCACCAGCTGTTCTGTGGGAGAAAGTGAAACAGTTTTTGCTCTTACAATTTACTGCCTCTGAAAAATCTGTTGGAGGGTCAGATATGAACTCAATGGCACATAATAACAGCAACAAGGATAGATAGATAGAAAGATAGATAGATAGATAGATAGATAGATAGATAGATAGATAGATAGATACTTAAAATAAAATATTTGGGTATGTGGTGGATAGCAAAATATGTATCTCTGTCTATTTATGTACCTGTCTGTCTATCTGATGGCCTCATGCATAAGAAATTGCACTGTTAACCCAAAGGACCTTAACATGCATAACAGTAGCATATGTGTGTGTGTGTGTGTGTGTACAGCAAGCATTTTATTAATACAAAATTTTCTTTCATTTGCATATGTGTGCATACCTATACAGAAATTTTTGTTGATTACTGTCGAGTCAGAACCAAACATAGTTAACCCTCCAGCAGGTTTTCAGCGGCAGTAAATCATACAAGAGTTGATTATATCTGTGTAGCTATACTTAAGATACTGAGCTTGTAGGCAGGACAATACATATGTATTTCAAAGAGTTGAATGGTTAGTTCTTTGTAAATAGGGGATTATCCGGATGTTCTCTCTATATTTTAAGAAATAAACTGGGATAATTAAAATAATATCAGATTTATTATGGAAGGCAGACAGTATTGTCAAGCAGTTAAGTCTATATGTAATAAAGCAGTACTGCTTCCTGTTTGTTCAGGTCTACTTTTCTGTTGTTCAGGAATGTGGATTTTTCTTGTTTAAGTCTTGATGTTTTTGTTTTGTGAACTACTCTAAATGTAGTTTTCTCTTCCATTGCATTTTCTAAGTGGTTTTTGTTCTTATTATGAAGGCTATTGATTTTTTAATGTTGATTTCATAATTGTCTACTTTGCTGAATTACCTTATTGTTCTAGTACATTCCCAGTGACTCTTGAGTTTTCCAAATCTATAGTTGTGCCATTCTGTTTTATCTTCTAATTATATTGGATAATATTGCCAATAAAAATCCAAGTCATAGTGAAGACAGTGAATATCCTCCGTTTATTTTCTATATTAGCATCTAATCTTCTTTTTGTTTCCCACTGAGAAAAAGGCCATTTGGAGTCTAAATTATCCATCAGTTATTTCCTTATCAATATAATTTTCCATGAAAACATCTGGACCTATATTTTTGTTAAATGTTCTTTTGTGTTTTTTAATAAGAATTTTAGGGTTAAACCAGGCTGCTCCTTGGAGGCAAGGATTCTGAAGCTTCATCTGACATATTCTGGACATGTTGCAAGGAGGGACCAGTCCTTGGAGAGGGACGTCATGCTTGGGAGGGTGGAGGGACAGTGTAGGAGAGGAAGTCCCTCGATGAGGTGGATTGACTCACTGACTGGGGTAATCAGGGTGGGTGTCAGACACAGTGAGATTAGCACAGGACAGAGCAGAGTTTAGGGCTGTTGTACATAGGGTCGCTATGAGTCACAAGCGAATGAACGGCACATAACAACAACATGTCTTATATGGTTATAGGTCTTATCAGATTTTTTATTTAGGCCATATTTGTTATATGTTTTACACAATTATGCATGTAACTGGGGGTTCTCAAAGTGTTTTATATTTTTAAGTTTATCTAATTTAAGAGCTATTTTTACTTCTCATTCCCTCTTCCCCTTTTGCTTATTTCCCCCCTCCTATTGATTAGGCTTGGTAATGATTTGTCTAGTTTTAATATTTTCAAAGAAGTAACTTGTGAATTAATTGTTTCTATTCTTTTCAATTGTCCTTGTAATATACTTAAACCCACTGAACATGCAAAGTAAACAAAACATTGAAGGATTCTGTTTGTTGTAGTTTTATGAGAGAGATCCATGTACTCGAGGAGCCAGAACACAATGAAACAGAAATTAATGTCCAAGAAATGCACTAGTGACTGAACAGACCCCAGCACGGTGGCCTGGACATAAGAAGCCATTCTCTCTGCTTACCGGGGAGAATCATTGGGATCTTATAGCAGAGCATCCTTAACAACTTTACGACGATGCAAGACTTAATTCCAACTCGGCTTTTACAAATCAGCAAGCAGCATGTGCAAGGAGTCTCAGAAAGGAAATTTCCCAGCTACATAGCAGCACCTAATTTTTTTTAACTTGACCCCAGATGTATTCATTCCTCTGATATGTAAACATACAATTTTTCTCACTTTAGCCTCTCTATCTACAAAATCCTAATAAAAGATTTTGTGAAGTACATAAAATGTATCATCCTGCCACATATCTTTAAACAAATTATGTATTATTAGGAATCCTGTGCTGACACTCCTACCTTCCCCACCTCAGAGAATCATTTTGGAAACTGTTTCTTTCAAACAGCTCCTGGAATTCACTTAATATTTCTTCAGAGAAAATTACTTATTGCAATTTGTTAGAGTGCACACCATCCTTGAAACCATTGTGTCCCTTAAATGAATAGCCACTTCCTTTGTCTGTGTATACACTAATCACACTGAGGCAGCATTTACCTTAAGAAGGTACTACTTTTTAGATTATGATGGTTTATTTACATTTCTCTGGCAATAAAGCTGAAACAATTCTTTCCCTGTGGACTTGATGTAAAATATTTTTAGCAGAATCTCTACCAGAATAGCTCAGGAAATAGCTTTCTGTTTCTTTACTTTTGACAAAGAAAAGATAGGTTTCTTGTAGTTGCACAATAGAAAAAGAAGGAGGCTTTTGGGAGTAGAGATTCTGTAAGGCAGGAAGAGCAGCTGGGTGAGCTCTGTTTTCAGACGTGAGTACATCGTGAATTCATTCCGACTATACTGACCACCCCCGGCAGGTGTCTAAGGCTGGAAATGATGAGAGGAGACTGTCCGCCTTACTCTCTTGGAGCACCTGGTAGATTACAATCACCAGAAGAAAGCAGGCTTCTGTGGTGGTTTGCAGGGCAACTCCAACGCTATAGGAAATATACCACCAGAGTTCCCTGATATTCAGTCTTAATGCCATGAAGTCAGACCCAACTCATAGCCAACTCTCCAGTGGGTTCCTGACTGTACGTAGCACTGGAGATTGCCTGTCTTTTTCCCATGAAGCTGCTGGTAGATTTGGACTGTTAGAGAGAGGACAACTGGGTTAGCAGTGCAACTCCCTAAAGACTACATCATTAGAGTGAAGTGATAGAATTAGGAGTAGCAGCTGGAATCCACTAGCTCTATTAGAGGGGAAAGATGGGTGTCCACTCCAATAAAGACTTAAAATCTGAAAACTCAGTGAAGGGCCCCTATGAGCTGGGAACTCAATGGAGCTGGGAACTTGGTGGAGGGTTCCTATGAGCTGGAAACTGAGTAGAGGGTTCCTATGAGCTGAGAACTCAGTGGAGGGTTCCTGTGCACTGTAGCCATGTTAGTGGCTATTGCTTAAAGAATCTCTCACTACTCCTGATGGAAAGAACCCACTAGGCCACCACTTAGTGACCAGCAATGCATGCCTCTGCTTTGTGCTTACAAAAAAGCCTCAGTATCAGGAAGATATTCGAATGGCAGACAGACACATGAAGAAATACTCCAAATTACTGGCAATGAGAGAGATGCAAATCAAAAGCACAATGAGGTACCATCTCACTCCAGTAACAGTGGTAAAGTTTTACAGGGCAGCAAGTAATAGATGTTGGAGAGGCTGTGGCATGAAAGGGACTCTCTTTATTATTTCTTTTTTGAAAAATTTTATTTTATTAATTTTTGTGAATATTTACAGAGATTTTGGATTTTCATTCATTCATTGTTGCACTTTTCTCCATGCCCATGCTCTCCCCTAGTTTGCACCTCTCTTTGAAAAATTCCTTCATTGGTATACACTCCCCCTGCCTCCCCCCACTCAAATACACTTCACTATGCAACCTTCATCTGGAATCTTGTGATAACCATAATACTCTATCATATATCGCTTTTAAACTGTTCTCTCCCTCATCTGTTTCATTGCAGTATATATAATTTATCCAGTTTTTCTCAGTCTTACCCCAACCCTGATGTCAGTCCAATTCTAAAACAGTGGCACTATGCAGTATTCGTCTTTTGGTGACTGAGATATTTCACTCAGCCTAATGTCCTCCAGGTCACCCATTTTGAATAATATTGCATGAGTTCCTTGTTTTTCAATGCAGCGTAGTATTCCATTGTGTGAATATACCAGAGCTTCTCTATCCATTCGTTTGTCGATGGGCACTTAGATTGTTTCCAACTCCTTGCTATTGTGAACAAACCTGCAATAAACATGGGAATGCATATATCTGCTTGGATGTCAGTTATGGTCTCTTTAGGGTATACTCACAGTAGTGGAATTGCTGGGTCAAATGGTATCTCTATTTGCAACTTTTTGAGAAAGCGCCATACTGTCTTCCATAGAGGTTCCATCATTTTACAGTCCCAGCAGCAGTGAATAAGTGTCCCAGTCTCCCCATAACCTTGCCAATATTTGTTGTTTGCTGCCCTGTTGAACTTTGTTATTGTTACTAGGGTGAGATGATATTTCATATTTGTTCTTATTTGCATTTTTTGATAGCTAGGGATTTTGAACAGTTCTTCATGTGTTTGTTTGCTATCAGAATGTCTTCTTTGGTGATATATCTATTCATATCTTGTGTCCATTTTGTGATTGGGTCATTTGCCTTTTTCTTACTGAGGTGATGGAGTATTCTCTAAATTTTAGATATGTGTCCCTTATCAGATATGCCATTACCAATTTTTCCCCAGTCTGTGGATTTCCTTTTTACCCTGTTACAGAAGGTTTTTGATGTGCATAGGGATATCTTCTTTTGATTCTTATGCATAATTCAATATTGTTGTTGTTATTGGGTCTTGAGTTAGAATCAACCCATAGCTGACCCTGCAGCAGCCTTTCAAAGGTGGTTAATTGCACAGGAGGAGTTTGCCCATCCTTCTCGCACAGAGCAGCTGGTGGCCTCAAACTGCCTGCCTTTGAGATTGCAGTGCAGTTTCTTCCCACTAGCACACCTGAACTCTCTCATTCAGTATTAGACATGTCGAGTCTTTCAGTATCGCATCTTAAGACTGGAATATTTTTATTCAGTTCCTTCAGTTTGATAAATAGTGCTCTTGACTTCTGGTTTCCTAAATGAAGTGTTTGCCCATTTCTTTTCCTTTTTTAATTACTTGCTTTGTTTTCTTTTTTTTTTTAAGTTTGGTGGGTCTTGGATTTTTTTTT
>NW_006400015.1:2854490-2891821 GCF_000299155.1 Elephantulus edwardii
AGATGAATGGGATCTTCTAAGAGTCAAATCCCTATGCACATCCAAAAACTTCTCCAGTAGGGTAAAAAGGGAAGCCACTGACTGGGAAAAAGTATTTGGTAATAACATATCAGATAAGGGACTTATATCCAGAATTTATGAAATACTTGAGCACCACAACAAGATAAAGGTAAATAATCCAATTGCTTTGTTTTCTTAAGCTGCCTTTCTGTTCACTTCTCTTTACTTCATCATTTCTTTCATTCACGTTTGCGTCTCTTCATTTGAGAACAAGTTTCAGAGTCTCTCTTGACTTCTTCCTTCCTTCCTTCCTTCCTTCCTTCCTTCCTTCCTTCCTTCCTTCCCTCCCTCCCTCCCTTCCTTCCTCCTCCTTTTAATGATCTTTTGCTTTCTTTAGGTATGATGTTTTCTGTATTATCATAAAACTCATCAGGTCTTAGGTAATCATTACTTGTTGTGACCATGTAGTCTTGAAACAGTCTCTTAATTTCTCTGAAACTAAGCTTCTCTACTGTCTCTACAAAGTTGTTTCTATCTCCAACATTACATTTTCCAACTGCTCATCTTGACTTGATTCTAACTTTTGCATTACAGACAGCAGTAAATATAATTGCATCTTGATTGTAGCCTCTATCAATTGATGACTGCAATAGTTGGGAAAAACAATCTTCATCTTTTCATCTTTGACATTAGTGGTTAGTGCATACATTCAAGACATAGAAAAATTAACAAGTCTCTCTTAGAAAAAGTAAAACTCAAATGATTTTTAAAAGGGAAGGTGGTGAGATTATTTTGTGTGCTTAGGACATGTTATTAGGAGAAAATGATTTCCTAGAAGTGATGCATTTGAATTGTGGTGTTGGAGAAGATTAATCAATATGCTATGGACGCCAAAAGAACAAACAAGTCTGTCTTGGAGGAAGTGCACCCAGTGTGCTCCTTAAAGGCAAGGGCCACTTCCCATAGTTTGGCTTGTTATCAGGAGAACTAGTTCTTGGGAAAGGGTGTCATGTTTGAAAATGTAGACTGTCAGAGAAAGAAGGACTTAACCAAATGGGTTGAGACAATGGCCTAACAATGAGCTGTATCATATCAAAGATTGTGAGGATTGCACTACATAAGGCAAGATTCGGATATGTTGTTCACAGGGCAGCTGTGAGTCAGAGTGGCCCCTAATAACAGCAGCAATAACCACAGCGACTTCTTGGGTAATCTCAGCATGCTTGGTAAATTAGATGGGCAGTATAGAAGCTGAAGCCCATCAAGGTGATGAACTGGCACTTGGCTGCAACAATGGGCTCGTGTTTCTGGGTATCATTCTGGACAGTGTTCAACTTTGTTGGAAATAAGGTTGCTGTGAGTAATACCTAACATAAAAAATTGATTTCATGCTTATATATAAGGGGTTTTTTATTTAATATGCATGTATATGTACTCTTTGTGTGAGAGAAAAATATATTGATATACATTATATACAATATACACATGTATGGATAAGTGAGAATGGTGGACAGCCTCCTTCCATGATATTTATAGCCCCTAAAATCCAGTAGACAGTCAACTAGGAGTTGGTTCAAAGGAGGCAGCAATGAACAACAAGATGGATATGGATCTACAGTCAACACCCAAAGAGCAGTCAGTACATTGTATGTCTTATTATTATAGGTAATGGGTACTGGTGGCCTAGTGATAAGAAACTGCTGCAATCCCGAAGGCACGTGATTCAAATCCACCAGCTGCTCCATGGAAGAAAGATGGGCAGTCTCCTCCCACAGGATTAACTGCCTTTGAAATCCTGCTGAAGGGCCAGTTCTGACTTGACAAACGAAACAACAACTGCCAAGTTTCTCTGTAACAGGGCAGAGAGAAAATATCTTTCTTTCTAGGTCTAAGGTGTGCCCATGATGGTTATAGAAAGGCCTTAGGTCTTTTGTTCACAGGGTCACTAGGAGTCATGCACGACTTGACGGCAGTCAACGCCACCACCAATAAGGTATGCCTGCGTAGGGTACATAGGGTTTTTTGGGGGGTGGGGGAGAAGTGGATGACCAATCCTTCTCCACAGTCTGCCTTAATTTCAATGCTAAGCTTTAAAGCAGTATCTGGCACACAGACATTTTGCCCAGAAGAACAGATGAAAGACACTTCCTGTTACTGAAGTAAGTGATTCAGTGTGGGTTACCTCTCCCTCACTTTGGCACCTGCAGTTTGGTTCTATCCTCCCACCCCAGCATCCACTGCTGCTGCTCCCCTTCCAGCCCCCAAAGCATTTGACTGTGTGGATCACAACAAATTGGAGCTAACCTTGAAAGAATGAGAATCCCAAAATACGTGATTGTCCTCGTGTGAAACCTACACTTGGACCAAGAGGCAATAGTCAGAACAGAGCAAGGAACACTGTACGGTTCCAAATCTGGAAAAGAGTGTATCAGGGATGTCTCTTGTGTCTATCTATACCTTTTAAATCTGTATGATGCAATAGATCATTTGGAATGTTGGACTTTATGAGGAGGAATATGCCTTCTGGATTGAAGGAGGGCTCATCAACAACTTGTGTTACGCAGATGACACAACCTTGCTTGCTGAAACTGAGGAGGACCCGAAGCATTTGCTGCCGAATGTCAAGGACTGTAGTCTGCAATACAGATTGAAGCTCAACATCAAGGAAACAAAGATTCTCACCATCTCATGATGGACGGAGAAGAGATTGAAATTGTAATACAGCTTGCTTTGTTCCACATCAGTACTCTTGGCACGAGCAGTAAGGAAATTGAAAGATGAATTGCGTTAGGAAAATCTGCTGTCAGGGACCTCTCCAGAGTGCTGAAGAGCAACAGCGTCAGTTAAGAGATGGAGGTGCACTGGATCCAGACCATGGTCTTCAAAGTTACTTGTTATGCATCAGAAAGCTGGACAATGATCCAAGAGGACAGAAGAAAAACTGATGCCTTTGACTTATGGTGCTAGAGAAGAGTATTGTACATATCATGATGCCAAGAGAACTAACAGGTCTGTCCTGGAGAAGGTGAAACCAAGCTCTTTCTTGGAGGCAAGAATTTGAGGCTCTATCTCCCATACTTGGGGCATGTTGCCAGGACAGAGCGGTCCTTGGAGAAGGGTATCATGGCTGGAATGATGGAGCAACAGAGCAGGAGGGAAACACCCCGGATGAGATGGATTGACACAGCAATCAGGGTTATGAGGGTAGGTGTTGAAGAGACAGTGAGATTGGCTCAGGAGAGCAGGGGTCAGAGCTATTGTGTGTAGGGTCAGTATGCGTTGTAGTTGACTCAATGGTACATAACAACATCGACAAGATACGCCTGACCTGAGCCATCCCATTTACAATCGTTTCACTTGCATGTGAACTTTAGAAGGAGAAAGACTGAAGGAGAATTGACATCTCCGGATCGTGGTATTGATAAGAATACTGAACAGACCGTGGACTAGCAGAAGAATAGATAATTATGTTGGAACATTGCAGCCAGAGCACTGTTTAAAAGCGAGGATGATGAGACTCTGTCTCGCAGACTTTGGGCATGTTGTCAGGGGGAGGGGGTCAGTCCTTGTTCAGAAAAGAAGAGGGTCAGTAAGGGGAAGGAAGACCTGCAATGAGGTGTATTGAACCAGCAACCCCAACAGTACGTGCACACACAGCAGAGACAGTAAGCACAACACAAGACGAGACAGTGTTCACTCCGCTGTGCACAGGATCACTGGGAGCAGGGGCGCACGTAACAACGCCCATCATCCAGGGCGTGATTACAAGGACAGGCATGTAGCTTCTACACAATCCAAGGGTGGTTCGAAACTCATCACAGTTGAGATGGAATCGACTCATAGTTGACCTGTTAGCAGGTTTTCAGAGGCTCTAAATTGCACAGGAGGAAATGGCCCAACTGTCTTCCATGGAGCAGCTGGTGGATTTGAACTACTTTCCTGTGAATTGAGTGTCCCACCCATAACCACTAGGTCACCCGAGTTTGCTGTTAAACGCCGTAGGAACTCTGAAAATACGCTTACTGAGGTAATCAATGGATATACATGGTGAAGGTGAGTGGGGTGTCGGGAATACGTGCGCACACACCACAGAGTGGGTGGATAGAGAAACAGCCATAAAGAGAGTCAGAATGATAGGTATGTAGGGAGAGAGAAAAAAAGAGAAAGGGCTGATGAATGACGGAAGGAAAGAGGAAAATGCACGTGGATGAAATGTGTAAAGATAATAAGATGTCGATGTGTGATGGAAGTCAAATGAGTTAATGGTAGGATTTCTTTCCATTAACCATATCTCCTTGTGGAAATGATCCACATATGCACAAGAAAATACGGATTTGGTTTTGTTGTCTTACTGCTTATATATAAATTTCAAATTTACCAAGAAGTTTTGATGCCTGAAACCTGAGAAAAAAAAATGCTGCTTTTGTGTTATGAAGTATGCACTGCCCCACCAGGAGACAGATATACCTGGGAGTGTGGTCTTTAATATAGTAAAAGTATTAGTATGAGAAAATGTGTTTCCCAAACAGGGCTATTATATACATAGTTCAGAGTTAAGTCTAACTTCCATTATAAGAGTTGTATACAAGAATACTATATTGGTTAAAACATTCCCCAGAAAGGAAATATCTCTCAAATATTAGGCTAAACTGGGCAAACTTCTTAGGTCTTCTTTGGCAGCTTACTGTGAATTTGATTTGCAATGCACTAGAGCCAAACACAGCAGCACCATTTAGAACCGTAATCAATACCACTCTGTCTAAAATCACCACCATCAACTCTTTCTAAAGCCGGTTATAGGATGATTGAATTCCAATAGGACTGTAGAGATTATCTTGTCTGACTTCCTCCTATTATGTGTGGAAGTGCGGGAGAAAAAAGAAAAATCTTTCATAAACTGTCAAATCCCATCTTTGATTTTGGTTTTGATGGTTATGTTATTATTATTATTATTAAGGCAGTAATTCAGATGTTGTTTGTTGCAGTGTGTCATCGAGTTGATTGTGACTCATAGTGACCCAATGTACAACAACAGCTCCAAACCCTGCTCTATCCTGAGTCAACTTTACTGTCTCTGACACCCCTACCCTCATTACCCGAGTCACTGAATCAATCCATCTCATTGAGGGTCTTCCTCTTTTGTGCTGTCTTTCCACCCTTCCAAGGATTGATTGGTCCCTCCTTGCAACATGCCTGAAGCATGTCAGACGAAGCTTTAGAATCCTTGCCACCAAGGAGCAGTCTGGTCTCACCCTCTCTAAGACAAGCGTGTTTGTTCTCCTAGCAGTCCATGATATATTTAACACTCTTCTCTAATACCACAGCTCAACGGCATCAATTCTCCTATCATCCCTAATTATTGTCCAGCTTTCTGATGCAAAGCAAGCAATTGCAAAGACCATGGCCTGTATCAGGCACACCTGTCTGTTGTTAGGTTCTTCTATTGTTGTTAGATGCCTTATGTCCACTCAATGCCTTGTGACCCTATGAAAACCACAACTGAAGCGTGCCCTGTCCTGCATTATTCTCATGATCTCCACATGTCCAAGCCAAGTTACACTCCTTCTGCTATTCCATCGCATTGATGATTTATCTTCTCTTTCAACAACTCTCTA
Source organism: Elephantulus edwardii (assembly GCF_000299155.1). Taxonomy (NCBI): domain Eukaryota; kingdom Metazoa; phylum Chordata; class Mammalia; order Macroscelidea; family Macroscelididae; genus Elephantulus; species Elephantulus edwardii. The sequence continues at coordinate 2,860,106 of NW_006400015.1, forward strand.
CAGTTTCCAGCATGATGTCTTTTCCCAGGGATGGGTCCCTCTTGATAACACGTCCAAAGTGTGTGAGATAATATTTTCCCATCCGTGTCTCTAAGGAGCATCTGGTTGTCTTTCCTTAAAGATAGATTTGTTTGTTCTTGTGACAGTCTATAATACATTCAGAACTCTTCTTTGACTCCATGATTCAAAGACACCTTGGTTTGCAAATGGACATCCTTATTCTTTAGCATTTTAGTGAATCCTTGAAAAGAGATTTTCCAAATGTAACACATCTTTTGGGTTTTTGAATGCTGATACCATTGGTATTCTTTGTGAACCTAAGTAAAATAGAAACCATTGACAAATTCAGTATTTTCTCCCATGTGTCAAGATGTCGACTGTTGGTCTTAAAAAAGGAGTGAGGAATTTTTCTTGATGTTGGTATGTAATCCATATTGTAGTATCTTAAAACTCAGATGCTAGGAATAAATTCTTGGCACTTGCTGTCAGCACGAGAGGAGGAGTGGATAGTGTAGATTGGTGAAGAAGGCAGCAGCATTTGGCTCTAAACATAGATCTCAATAAGCATCCTTTGCTTTCAGTTACACTTTAGGCTACTGATTAAACTGTAAGTTCTTCCCTAAGGTTCAGCTTTCTTAAGGAAGCTTGGTTGTCCAGACAGGTCTTGTGACTAGGAGGGAGTGTAAGAGGGACATATGATATTGATCACAGCAAATTATAGCAAGATCTTATTTTTAATGAATACATAATCTCAAGTGACTTTTGTTAGTACTAGCAGTTATGTCTGGCAAAACAATGTAAGGATCCAACCACCCAGAAGTGTGGAGGAAAGGAAGGATCAGATGTCCTGGGAGGAACAATTGAAGCTTGTAGATAATCTGACTACATAACACTCAGCATTTCTCTTTGTCTAATACTTACCAGAGAACATGAAAAGTATCTATGTACTTGTCCATCTCCTCTTAAAAATCAAGGGTTTTGCTGTATTTGGCCCTCAACTCCTAATGAAATGTCTATCCATTAAGAAGTCAATAATACCTGTTTGTGAATGAAAAGAGGAAGTGATAAATAAAGATGATAAAGACCCCTGGCATAATCATGTGATTTTAGGAGTGTTTGGTTTCAGGAATTAGTGCTGTTTTCTCCCAATCTTTGAGTTTCCTATTAGTCTGAAATTTTTCAATTAAGTTCTTTTCTGACATAATGAGGTAGATTTGTAGCAGTCTCTGCAGGGGGGCAGGTCTCCTTGACATTTGGTGAACAAATTGTCTGCTGAGTGAGGTCAGGGACCCATGCATCCACACAGCTGGGAATATTCAATATCATCTTAGGGAATTAACACATCTCAGCAAGCAATTAGTAAGAAATAGTATTGAAATCGGTCTGGTGCTCCTTAATGATAAAATATGTCATAACCCAATTTCAGTCAAGTTGATTTTGACTCATTGAGACCTCCTGTTTGTCCAAGTAAACTGTCCTCCATATGATTTCCATTGATTAAGTATTTGGGAAGTAGATTTGCAGACATTTTTCCAGTGTCTTTATGGGTGGATTTGAACTTCCATGTTTTCATTAGCAGCCAAAGGAATGAATCGTTCCTCGCATGTCATACACTTCAGGTGTGTGTTCATGTGTTTGTGTGAGTGCGAGGGCACCCACATGCATGCATGCATGCTCTTAAGATACCTTAGGTTATTGGAGTCTGATATTGGATATTCACAGTGGAGTTGTACATCTCAACATTAATCTACATCAAATTTCTCTTCTAATGAAATTATTTCCCTAATTTCCTGTGGGGGGGAAAAATCATACTTTCAGTTTTCTTGTTTGGGTCATATTTTAATCAACACCATCTGAGTTGGGTGAAATGAATTGAATTACCCATTTCTCCAGGAGAGATTGGCTCAGAGTAGGATAACTGCCACGTTCAGAACAGAGATCAAAAGAAAGCCATTTCTGGGGAATTCTAAAAAAGAAAGCCATTCAGTCTTTGGAGGGTGGGCTGGGAGTTTAGAAGACAGCAAATTGGCTATCATGAAGGGTGGTGTTTTCATAGACAAAAACCAATAACAACCAAAAAAAACCAAAACAAAACAAAACAAAAACCAAAACCGCCTCCAGAAGGGAGGGAACGAGATAGATAGAGACAGAGAGAGAGAGGGAGAGAAGAGACAGAGACAGACAGACACGGACCTGGGTAACCTAGTTTGAAGCTTGACTTCAGTTAAAACCAGACTCACTCCTAATATGAAGTTCTGTGAACCAATTTTTTTTTGTTGTAGGCATCAGATTTCCTGCCAGTTACTACTGAGCCTCCTTAACAATGCAAGTGGCAAACTACAAATTCTAACTGTTATTTTAGTGAATGGTCTTGCCACTTCCCAACTGCTGTGTTATGTGCTGTCAGTTGACCATAACTCGTAGCACCCCTCAAAACAGGGAATTGAACCCCAACCTCTCCTTGCCATCCTCATCACCTCCCATACATTTGAACCCTTCATTTCAGTCGCTGTATCACTCCACCTTTCTTGCACTGATTCTACACCTTTCCAAGCATGGTGTCTATTTCCAAGGACTGGAGCTTCCTAACAACATATGCCCAAAGCAGGAGAGGAAGCTTCACCAACCTTGCATCCAAGGAATACGTTGGTAACATTTACTCCAAGTTATATTTGTGTGTTCTTGTAGCAGTTAATGGGATATTCGCTACTCTTTTCTAATACCACAACTCAAAGGCATTGATTCTTTTGTGAACAATTCATTTCCATAGGAAAAGAAAAGAAAAAAAAAAAACCCAACAACCTGACTATAAAAATAGTTTTCCTGTCACCTTAACAGGAAGTTTTAACAGGAATAATGTATATGTAAATAGTTTTAAATGGTGAAATGATAAACTATAACCAATACCCCATGAAAACAGAATGAGTATCATGTTTTCATTCTTACAACAAAACTGAAAAACAAAGAAAAACCTAGATAGCATAAAGTTCAATGACAATATTTTAATTTCCTGCTGAAATCACAACTAGTTGTGGCTAACCTTGAGGAGAATAGGAATCCCAGAGCACTTGATTGTGCCCATGCAAAACCTGTACTTGGACCAGGAAGAAGTCCTCAGAACAGAGCAAGGAAACACTGCATGGTTCAAAATCAGGAACCGAGCGTGTCGGGAATGCATCCTGTCTCCATACATTTTCAATCTCTATGCAAAACAGATAACTTGGTAGTCTGGACTTTATGGGGAGGAATATAACATCAGAATTGGATGAAGACTTATCAACAACCTGTGATATGGAGATGATACAACCTCTCTTGCTTAAACTGAGGAAGACCTGAACTGTTTGCTGCAGAAGTTCAAGGACTGCAGTCTTCAATATGGATGAAGACTCAACCATTACAAAGACAAAGATTCTTACCACTAGGCCAGTTGGCAGCATCATGATAAATGGAGAAGAGACTGAGGTTGCTAAGAGTGTTAGCTTGCCTAGCTCCACAATCAACACTTTTTACATCAGCAGTCAGGAAATAAAAAAACATGTTGTATTGGGAAAGTCAGCTGTTTTGAACCTTTCCAAAATGCTAAAGAATCAGTGAGGTCAATCTGGAGACTAAGGTGCACCTGGTCCAGGCCATAATCTTTTTTAATTACTTACTATACATCAGAGAGCTGGACATTGACTAAGCATGATAGAAGAATAATAAACGCCTTTGAGTTGTGGTGCTGGAGAAGAGTCTTGAGCATACCACTGACTATGAGAACAAGTAAGTCTGTCCTGGAGAAGGTGAAACCATGTTTCTTCTTGGAGGCAAGGATTGTGAAGCTCTATCTCACATACTTTAGACATGTGGCCAGGAGACCACATGAATCCTTGGAGAAAGGCATCATGCTTGAAAGGGTGGAGGGACTTCGCAGGAGAGGAAGACTTCAAATGAGATGCGTTGACGCAGTGTCTGGAGTGGGTGTATTGAGGTCAATGAGACTGGCTTAGGAAAGGGCAGGGTTTAGAGCTTTTGTACACAGGATCACCATGAGTTGCAGGGGACTTGATGGCACATAATAACAACAATCCAAATCTAGGTTTATTTTATTTTTATATAATTCAAAATAATAGTTCTAATTTGTGGTAAAATAATAATTTTCAAAGTTGCATTCATTGTTATAATTTCAGACTAATGATATGCACGTCTCCTATTTATATGCCTATGTCCTTATAGGGTTGATTACATGAACATGACCTTGTGTCTTAAATTTTTCATGTCTTTAATTATAGATAAACATAATTTGAAGCAGCTACATTTCCTTTTAACACACAGTAATTCACATTTGTGCTGTTGGAAATACTCTTGGGGTTAACACATCAAGAAGACATTATCCCAAGATTAAACACTGGTAGCTGCTTGCAGAACACTTGCAAATACAGGATATTTGCTTGGTTGTTGAGCAGCTGCAGTTGTGGTATGCTGTAGAGATTTAGGGAACACTTAGGAGAGGAGCATACTACACTTTTTTTATCATCTTCTAATTATCTTAGTTCAGAGGCAAATCTATTTATTGCAGATAACATCATGCTAAGATCTTTGCTCCATTGCAAAATATAATGTTTCATCAAGATTATCAACTTACACCTACTCTTCCAGTCTTTCCCACTCAACCTATGTTTTACTTCTTGCTCGAGGAAGATCCTTATGTAGAAAAGACTTGGGACTATCTATGAATAAAGTCAGTGGGAGACAATTTCAGTGGGTGGGGTCAAGGCCCAAGGGGATCAGTTCTGAGAAAACTCTGCAATGGCCACAGTTATGTGAATGGGAAGAGTGGAGTTGAGAGATGACAAGCCTTATACCACACGAATTTATTTCTGAAAATGCATGAGACCTAAGGGAACAGCATAGCTTTGGAATTTGAGATTGGGTTTCACTATCAGTAGTTATGTGATCTTCAGTTATAAAGGAATTGTTTTTTATCTTTCCCTTCCTTTTCAGAACAAAGCACACTGCTCTCTGTGGCAGTGGCCATTCTTTACACTTTCTAGCTGAATATTTCCGTAGGGTGGAGTGGTAGGAGCTGGAGGAAAAACCAAGGTCTCAAGATCAAGTTCTTGGGCATCAGGTTATAAATCATATTGACTTGATTTTAAGGCCTGACCTTCACTCCCTACTTGGCTGAGGCTCCCTGAGCAGTGAGGACCAAGGTGTGGGATAGACATCAGTAGACCACCCTATGTGGATAAGGGGCACTGGGGGGAGTAGCCGAGAAGGGCCAGGATCCCCACCGCAGCTTGTCTGAACACCATGTTCAGACCTGACTGACTGCTCTGCCTCTCTGGGAACATTTAGCATCTCAGGGCTAAATTTTTAATGTGCCAACTTTGAGGAGGCTCCAACTGCCATATCTTTCTTTTGCAGAACAACTGACTGGCTTAAACCAATGGCTTTAGGTTTATAAGCCCAACGCTTAACCCTTAATGCTTATCCCTTTGCCTGATCATTAAACCTTCTGTGTAGGGAGTTTTCAGTGTACGCTGGCTGACTCATACTGAGTCCATTGTTGTTTCTTTTTATGGAAGGGTGATTGTCACAATCACCTTGAGAGAATTGAAAGCCTATATAGACCAAGTCAGCCCACAAGAGATTCTGGTTCACTCAACTATGGCGCTTAAGGCATGGCTATTATCCCCAGCCCCATGATTCTGACCTACAATCCTAGCTAAAAGGCAAATCCTTGAGCAGGTAGAGAAGGAAAGGCTGCTGCTTTCTGGTGAATGTCGTCCTAGAAACTATGTCACGTTGAGTAGATCTTCTCTAGCTCTGTACCTTCTCCAGATAGGCACCCCTCCTACAGGACCAATCACCCTTAAGTAGTTGTCTGCCAGACTGAAAAGCAGTTCCTGATCGGCTCCCGTGGTGTTACATCCTGTAAAGCAAACTTGGTTTAATAGGGAAATGTGAGAAACAGGGTTTTCAGGATATAAAAGACCCAGGAGGAATGCCAAGCACCAATGTGGGGACAACTGAAGTTGGTCCCTGTAATGTTTTCAGAATCAGAACAGCACTGGCTCCTTTCCCCGGGGCTAGCCCAAACCCCCAAGTTCCAGATCTGGATGCTTTCCATTAAGCTTGAAAGTTCTGACATTAGAAAAGCATATATTTACATGGTTGTTTTTGCTAACATTTGAAATCTGAAATACTTGTTTATATGTTCTGCAACACGTTGGCATGTTTCATATGCTATTGTTGTTGATTGCCATCGAGTCGAGCAGGACTCACAGTGACTCTACGAACAAAAGACCTATTGCCTTTCCATAACCATCATCATTTGACCAAGTTCATAGAGTTTCCAGAGGCATGTAGTTTAGGAAGTGGATGCCACTCCGGCTTCCAAACGTTCATATACACCCATAAATAAAGCACACCTCTTATAATGTATTTAGTGTTCGTTGTTGTTGTTAGGTAGTATACAGACGGCTCTGACTAACAGGGACCCTCGGAACAACAAATCAAAGCCTAGCCTGTCCTGCACCATCCTCACAATTTCTGATTTGCTGGTGCCCATTGTTACAGTCACTGTGTCGATCCATCCAACTGAGGATCTATCTTTAATTGCCCCTCTAACTTTCCCATAATGAGGCTGTTTTCCAAAGACTGTTCTTTCCTGACAACATGCTCAAAGCTTGTGGCACAGTTTCCATATCCTTGTCCCCAAACAGCACCCTGGTTACATTTCCTCCAAGGCAGGTGTGTTTGTTCTTTGCGTGGGAGAATGAATACTCTTTGCCGGTAGCTTAATTCAAAGTCATTGTTTCTCTTTTGATCTTCCTAATTGATTGGTCAATTTTCAGATGCATACAAGGCACTTGATCATACCATGGCTTGTAGCAGACACACCTTAATCTTTAAACGGAAATCCTGGGGTTTTTTGCACTTTGAATAGATAGTTAACAGCAAGTTTTCCAAGGCAGCTTATGTTTTGAGTTCTTGACTGTTCCTACTAGAGGTTTGATTGGAGAATCAAGTAAAATTAAATTCTTGACATATATAAAGAAAACAAAATAGTCAATATAAAGCATCTTAAGAACACAACATCTCTGGGAGTCTCCTTATCTGAGCCTACATCTTTCCCAACATGGAGTTCTCCTCCCAACACTCGTCCTTTCTGGCACCGAGCCTGCAGCATGTGAGACGTGAGACAAAGCTTCATTGTCCTTACCTCTGAAGAGCACCTTGTTTGCACTTCCCTCAGTATGTACCTGTTTGTTCTTTTGTCTCTCCTTGGCATATTCAGTACTCTTCTCCCAAGACTTGAATTCTGTTACCTTAGTCACTGTTGAGCTTTCAGATGCTCAGGAAACAGTGGGGGAAAAAACCCACCAGCCAAAAAAAAAGCCCCCCTGTGGCTTGAATTAGGTGCTCCTTGGTTTTTCAACTCTCATTGTTGCTCTTTGGTTTTTTTGAGCAGTATTTGACAGCAGGTGTGTGTGTGTGTGTGTGTGTGTTTTGCATGTGCACGCTAGTAGTCTGTCAATTAAAGATGAATTGTTTCACATAAACCTGTTGTCAGGACCTCTCCTGAATGCTCAAGAGTAATGATTTGAGTCTAGAGACTAAGTTGTGCCTGACCCAGGCTGTGTGTCTGAGAGCTGGACAATGACTAGGGATGACAGAAGAAGAACTTACGCCTTTGAGTTGTGGTGCTGGAGAAGAGTCTTGAACATACCATGGAATTCAAAGAGAACAAACAGGGCTGTCTAGAATGGGTGAAATCAGATTGCTCTTGGAGGCAAACTTTTGAAACTACATCTCATTTACCCTGGGCTTGTTGCAAGGAGAGACAAGTCCCTGGAGAAGGGCATCATGCTTGGAAGGGTAGTGGGTCAGTGCAGGAAAGGAAGACCCTGGATGAGATGGAGTGACGCAGTGACTATAGCAGTGGGGTTAAGCATGTGAGAGACAGTGAGGTTGGCTCAGGACAGGACAAGGTTCAGAATGATTGTGCATAGGATTACCGTGAGTCCTAGTGCTCTTAGCCGTACATAACAACCACAATAATAATAGATAGTAAGTCATTGTCATTGAGTTGGGACCAATTAATAGTTGATCCTCTAGCAGATGTCTCGAGACTGTAACCTGTATGAAAGGAGATTTCCCATCTTTCTCTAGAGAAGCAGCTAGTGGATTTGAACCAGCCACCTTTGGGTTAGCAGCACAATTCCTTATTCACTAGGCAACTAAGGTGCAAATTGAGTCTCACTTATAATAACCTTCCACTGGTTCCTGAGGCTACAAATCTTTATGAGAAGAGGCAGTCTTTGTCTGGGTTGTGTCACTTGTTCCTCCAATGGGCCCTTGCTGATTCTAGTCCAAGGACTTTATTTAGCAGGTCAAACACACCAGGGCTCCATATCAGCTCATTTAGTTTCACTAGAATCTGGGTGACTTCAAAGGTTCTGGAACACCGTCAGTGGCTAGAGAATCACGTGGTGTCCCTTCGGGGACCTGTCACTGGCTTTCCTGTAGGGGAAACCTCCAGCCGTAGTTATGGAGGCTCAGTGGAACCCGGAGAGCAAGACTGCCATCAGGGGAGAAGCTTTACTCCAAGGAGGTTAAAGATCTCCTCTTCTCCTCTGGGATTAATGAGCATTGCTCCTTAAATGGTTTCATCCAACTTCACTATAGAATTAAATCAGAAGAAGCTATGAGCATATGGAAATGAAATACTTCAGTGTAAAATGTAGCAGGACGTCCACATGGAGCTGCCAGAAATTCCAGCCACATTCCAAAGAGAACAAGCAGGGGGAGATCACTGCTGATGTCACATAGACCTTGTCTAAAAGCAAACGCCACGAAAATGCGTGCACACGTGCTACTGTCTGTGCAGAGGTACAGGGCTGGGTGGAGCTATCAAATCACGGATGACCTTGCAAAGCATAGGAATTTGAGAGCACTTACTCGTGTCTGGGGGGGGAACCCGCAAGCAGCGTAAGACCACTGTGGACGGTCCCCTAGGCTGACATCCTCAGGGAAGCAGGGACCTATGTCTACACCCAGCTTTCTGGGTGTGGCTGCCAGATCTCTTAACTAAGACTTGAGTCTCCAGCATTATGCAATCAGGTGTATGGGTGACGAATGTGCGTATGTGTGTGTAATCTTATTTGTAGTGAGATTTTCATCTGAATAGGAAGCTTGGCTTTCCTCCTCATTTCTGTATTAGACACTGAAGATGCAATATGTGTCTAATTTGGTCTTGTGATTAATTCTAGTCTAATGGTGCCTGCAGAGGAAGAGGACCCAACTGGCCGGGGCAGTTAGAGGCTTCTGGAAACACACCGTGGTCCTTGCCCATGTGGACGCAAATGGACATGTTGCTGCAATTACATATTTTCGTGATGAATCACACAAAAGGGATGATTTCTGGAGGGGGATATTATCAAACTGAGAACAAAATTTGAGTATATTTCTTAGGGATTTCACATCTAAATTTAACAGATAGATGAAAGCCCTAATTAGTGAGCACATCACTTAATGGCCTATTCCAAATTGAGATTTATGACCTGATTCAAAAACCTGCTTTTGCCTATAAAGAAACAGCGCCTGGGTACGTATTTCCATCATGGTAAATATGGAGCTGTTAGCAGAAAACTGCTCAGCTGGGAGGCGCCTTCCCGCAGCAGATGGGTGAGCAAGAGTGATGGCATGAACTGAGCTCAGGCCAAACTTCCGATAAACAAATGCAGACCCCAATGTCCTCCCCGTTGGGAATCATGCTTATGGGATGCAAGCAGAATGCTTTTGTGCTAGAGACTTACTTTAAAAAGGGACATTATTTCTTGGAAAATATCTCTCCTAAAGGGATGGGTACATTTCCTCAGTGCTGATGGATGAAGACATGTGTGTGCCTTCTGACTCTGGCTGGGCAATTTCCTTCAAAACATTCCCTGGGTAACAGACAGGCTATGAATGTGGACCACACATAGAAAAAGAGGGATGGGGGGCTAAGCCAGGGCGACTGTCCATTCGGTGTCCCTTCTGTCTTCAAAAGCTTCATTAGATCAAAGAGAAGTCATTCAAGTTCATGTCTGAAACAGGGCCCAGTCAAGAGTGTTCAAAGACATTTTCTAATGTAGTTAAGGGACCCTGAGAATAGTCAGAGGATAGACTTGAAGTCCTTGAATGCATATCCATGAATTTTTGTCTAGTCTGTGACTGCTGAGATTTTAATAGCCAAAGGATGAATGAAGATGCAAAACAAAAAAATGAAATGTAAACTCAAAGGAGAAGATGTCCTTTAACATAGATGCACTTATGTCCCAATCCAAATATTCTGTTTCCAGAGCGTTCAGTTGTGTAGAATCAATAGAAATGATGGAAGGAAGCCTCAGACGTTCCCTGGTTCTGATTTGTCCTCACAGCGATTGTGTGTTTGTTAATCGGGACTTTGTGTAAACAGAAGGCGAACTGCCCAGTTCTCAGCTTGGTCGCCACGTTCAAGGCTGTGGTTGCAGCCAGTGTGTTCATCGATCATGGTGATGGCGTTCGACTTTCCCACTGGCTCTCTACTAGGCTTCATGCCCTCCTCTGGAGACTGTCCCCTCCTGATCACATGTCCCCATAACTCAGGGACATGTCTGTCCATCCTTGCATCAAGGCAGATTTTGGCTGTGCTGTTTCTAACATGGACTTGTTTGTTCTTCTGACATCCCACTGTACAATCAGTGTTGTTAACAATCTGTAAGTTCATCTTGGATCTTATTCAATGTCCATCTCTTGCAGGCCTTGGAGGGAATGGAAAACCCAAGTTGTGACAGGTTTCTAAGTTCCGTTCTCATATAATGTCAATGCAGACTGCACTGGTCTGTAGGTTCTCGTCTGTCCCTCACCTCATCACTGCCCTTGTGCCTGTCTCAGGAGCAGAGAAGAATGTGCATATAAATACCTCTGCTCTGATGAATATCACAAAGTGAACAGGTGGAAATGAATTCCGTGTGACATTTGTTGGGGTAGGACAATAATGCAGATCCAGGGAATAAAGTCTTCCTCTACAACGAGAACTTACCTATTTAAGAGACTGGCTTTGTTGGTCAGCTTCGCAGTCCTTAACTTTGTCAGTACGCAGCAGCAGCAGCCAGCTGAAGGGGCGTTTCTTGCTCCTGGGGCCTCAGGAGCTACACTATCTTGCTTCTCACAACAAGGGGAAGTTCTGTGTGAGATTAGCATAATTTTAAGATACAAGGTTATGCTGTTCCACTTTCTATTGATAATCTGTGGATTTAGAGCAGGGAAGGTCTTTTTGCTGTCGGATTCTTTTAACCTGTTCTCTCATGACACTGCAGGTACATATTTGAGTGCAACCCATGATGTCTGCAATGCATCTGATGATTTTCAGCGTTCACAGTAACCATTTTGGAAGTGTTTGAGTAGAAAAAAGAAATGGTTTTGAATACTAATCTAAAAGAATAGTATAAAAATAAATGACATACGTAAAACTTATCATTACAGAATCCTGGGTATGCTAATCTGTTACTTAGTTTCTTCATGAATAAAATAATATTCTGAATTTAAACTTTGGGTCCAGATCTACTGCTTAGTTCTTGAGTAGATAGCTGCTTTTTTCCTCGAGTTAGTCTTTGCCTTGTTTTTTTACGTTTGTTTGCTCAGGTGTGGGTGTCAGTAGGGGTTTATCATAAGGCATTCACTAGCTTCTTTGTCTACTTTTTTGTCACTGTGTACTGAGAGTGCATGACTTTTAGGTTGCAATATATATAACCTATAGAGAAAAAGATGATGCAGTTCAGCTTCAAAGAGTTTCTGTCTACTTTGAAAATTAGACATGTGACTTAAAAGAATGGTAGAGAGAGAAAAATATTATGAATAACTATGGAAACTCTAATTGTTCTTGTGTAAAACCTATGCCTGGACCAGGAGGCTGTGCGAACAGAGCGAGGGAACACTGAATGGATTAAAATTAACATGGGAGTGTGTCAGGGTTGTATTCTCTCTCCATACCTATTCAGTCTGTATGCTGAGCAAACTATTCAAGAAGTTAGACTCTGGGAAGAGCAATATGGCATCAGGATCAGAGGGAGCCTTATCAATAACCTGTGTTATGCAGAAGATACCAGCTTGCTTGCTGAAAGTGAGGGGGACGTGAGGCACTTGTTGCAGAAGATAGGAATGCAGCCTTCAAAGTGGATTGCATCTCAGTGTTAAGAAAACAAAGATTCTTGCCACTGGACCGAAGGGCAACATCATGATGGATAGATAACAGATTGAAACTGCCAACAACTTCACCTTACTTGGATCGACAATTCACAACCGTAGTACCAGCAGTTGGGGAATAATGAGATGTATTTTATTGCCCTGGGAAAGTCTTCAATTAAGGAGCTCTCCAAGTTACTGATGAGTAATGATGTCAGTTTGCGGACTGAGGACTATGGTCTGATTCAGGCCATAGTATTTCTGATCACTTGGTATGCATCTGAGAGCTGGGCAATGGATAAGGATGACAGAAGAAGAATTGACGCTTTTGAGCTGTGATGTTGGAGAAGAGCACAGAACAACTCATGGACGGCCAAGAGAACACACCATTTTACCTTGGAGAGGGTGTGACCAAGGTGCTCTTTGGAGGCAAGGATGATGAGGCTTCACCTCGAATTCTTTGGACATGCTGCTAGGAGGGACTATTCCCTGGAGAGGGACATGATGCTTGGAAGGCTGGAGGGTCGGCAGAGGAGAGCAAGACCCTCAATTAGGTGGACTGACAGAGTGGCTGCTGCAATGGGTTCTATTGTATCAGTAAGTGTGAGGACAGCACAGGACAGGACAGGGTTCAGATCTGTTATTCATAGGGTTGCAATGGGCCATACTCAACTTTGTCAGGCACCTCACAACAACAACATGAGGAGCATGGAGGAACACCTTAAATAGATTGATGTGGGCATGATGGATTTTCCCCTCCCTCTACTCAGAAAATCCTAGGAATGAGATACAGAAACACTACCGTAAACGTACAGTAATTGTATTTGAAACCCTGAGTGTCAACTGGCAAACCCTCTTCCCCTTCCAAGCCAGTTTCAGCAATCATTACCCACTTTACTGTGGAAGCAGCTCTGTTGCTATATTAATTGGAGAGATTTTCTAGAAGGGTACTTTCTTGAACACCTATCTAACATAAACAGATGTTCACCACGTATGAAAGGAAGGAAGTTGAGGAAATGCCATTGGAGGTGAGATGGTAAAAGAAGCAAAGAGTATTTCTCTGCATGGTGTTGAATTAAGGTTATGGTTAAAGCCTGAAGGATAGATGGCGTCCATGGAAATGCTCGTGGCTCTGTGGTTTTGCAGGAGTGGAGAGGGGTGGGTCACTTGAGCAGTATCAACAGACTGCACTGGGTTCAGGAACTTCCTCCACCCCAACTCAGTGCTGATAAGTGAAGAGGTAATGTTACTGCTGGGCATTGCAAACTTCCCAAAGGGGCAGCAAAGTCAAAATTAGCATTTTCCCCATAAATCAAAGTAAATTGTATTAATTTGGTTGCAATTAGAGTGAGACTGATAAGTGGAAGCTTTCAGCTCCAACATCTGTGAAGTGGAGTTTCACATCAGACTTTTAAAATTGCATTATAAGAATGATTTCAATCCTGGCTTCCACCTGGTGTTCAGTACAATTAATTGCAGAGTATTTACAACATTTATAAATGTGCCTTTAAAAAAGTAATATTATCCCAATTACCAATAATGTAAATGTTCAGTGAAAAAAAAAAAAAAGAGGAGTAAAAGGTCCAGGGACGTAAACAAGGGACCTTGTTTCCTTGCTAACAATATTTCCTGCTGCTTAACTAAATACTTTGTAGACCTTTATTCCGTGAAGTTACCTATTTGAAAGTCTCCTGTGGCCTTTTTAATTATCTGTCCCTGTACTCCTGGGAGATAGGCAGATAGCATAACATTTAAAGGTAGCTGGATCTAGCAACGACGTACCTGTCTTTCCATAGACATTTGGAGGGTGTGATGGTGTTGAAAGAAATGGGAGTGTACTGAAGTCCTTGCAAAAATTCACTGAGCAGAAACGTATGGGGGCCCCTGAAAGCCGTGATACACTTGGAAAGCCTTACCTCCTTCGGCTGCATCCTCCAAGCACGTTTTAGCCATCAAAAGGTTCAGTGTTTGAATTTCCCCTCTTCAGAATGCTTAAATGGACTAAATATTTTCTTTATTCTTAAAAGATTTAAAGGCATCTGGGTGGCACAACATTTTCTGAAATATAATGGCCAATGTAGACAGGTTGAGGCTTGAAAAAATAAATAAACATTTACCGTGCTGCCATAGTACACTGCTGAGACACTGGATGGAATCCAGCTCGGCTGTATTAAGTAGCGGCCAGCTGAATAAAAGATGATGGAAAAATTAGAGAGAGTCACAACCCAAGTGCATGCTTTTCTCTAGCACACAATTACCACAATTTCAGATTTGCTTTTCATTTCTATAAATTAGTTATGTGACTATACTGTGAAGTGGAGTGAGTTGCTAAATCAGATACCGGAATACCCTCATGCATATTTCTGAAATAAGAGCTGATCTAACGGCTGTTCTCGTGTATAAAACAATAAAGTAGAATAGAAATCATATTGTCTTATTTATCCAGCCAAGACAATTTATGATTGCAACTGACTTGTGTTCAATGCCAAGACAGAGTCTTTAAACTGTAACAAGAAAATATGTTGTGCTTTATTTATCCAGAAGACATTTTATAGAATGGGGTGAGGGGGCGGGATATGCAGAAATGCATTCTTCTCCTGGTTAGTGGATTAAAAAAAAGAAAATCTTTCACCTATCTACTTATTTCCAAGATTAATATGAGGAGAAAACAGGTAATGGGTTCTTCTAAACGAGAACCCTTAGCTGTGGTTGGCACCAGGAGGCAATTTTATGTACCACCTTGATTTTTGCTTTTGCCATATTTCACCAGTGTTTCCTCTCATGGTTGTAGCACAGAAAAGGAAATAATTGAAAAGCATTTCTGGTGATACCATTTCTCTGCTAAAAGTCCAGTGAATTATTTCTTTTTTACTGCAATGCCGTCTGTCAACACAAGGCCTGGTTAGTTGCACCGCTCTGATCACCTCCCTCAGCTCCACGTCTGTACTGTAGTTCTACCACATTCATGACTCCTGTCTTGAGCCTCTTCTGTAGCCTGTCCTGTTTTTCACGGATAAAATACCCAAACCCCCTGGTCCATATCCATTTTGATTGCCCCATGAGCTCAAAATAGTTTTTAAAATGTTTAAAGGATTAAAAAAAATCAAAAGTAAAATACTATTTTCTGATATATGAAAATCTTAAACATTTCAAATTTCAGTGTCCTGAAATTTGCTTACGTGTGTACTGTGGTTGCCTTTGTATAAACTAAAACCAAGGAATAACAATGGAACTATATGGCCCACAAACCCTTACTATTTGCTGTCTCAGTCGCAATGTGAAAGAGAGAGAGAGAGGAGGGAGGGAGAGAGAGATCGAGATCTGTTTTAAAGACTCCTTTAAGAGGTTTTTGTGCACACTGCATTTAAGAACTTGAGACCTTGACTCCTTGACTGGGATACAAGTGGTACACACTGGTTCTGTTTGAGATATGGACCATGTAGGTATACTGAAAGAGTCCTGGTGGTACAAAGATTACATTGTTTAGTTCAAAACCACCACCTGATCTGAGGAAAACATGACCTGCTCTCATAAGGACTCAGGGGCCCAGGCGCAACTGAATCAGTTCTGTTTATGACAGATCCACTCTCATCTGTTCCTCTCTCACAAGTGCTCCTGTATTTGATTTCATTGTTGTAAGCACTGTATCAGTCCATCTGGTGAAGCTCTTTCTCTTCCCCATTGATGCTCTACTTTACCAAGCATAATCTGTTTCTCCAAAAACTAATTCTTCCTGATTATATTTTCACTATACGTGAGACAACAGCTCACCACCCTCACTTCTAAGAAGCATTCTGGATGCATTGTTTTCCAAGACATATTCATTCTTTCTTTCAGAAGTCTAGTATTTTGGAACATCATTTATAGGCATCAGTTTTTCTTTGGTTTCTTGTTTATTGTGCAACTTTTGCATGCGTATGAGGGGATTGAAAGCTGTGTGACTTGGGTCAGGGGCATGACTTCATTATCTTGTGCTGCTAGAACAAAAACACTTCCAATGGATGGCTTCCACACAAAGCCGTTTTGTCTCTCACAGATTAGAAAAGTAGAGATTGAATCCATGGCAGAAGCTTCCAAGGAAAAGGCTTCCTTTCTAGGCTTTCCATCACTTCCCATCATTCTTGGACATCCATCGTCTTACCCTAGGTCTAGGGCTTTAGAGGTTTACGAGCAAGCTTCTCTCCTTGCTCTTTTTTCTTTGTGTCGGCAAGTTCCTCTGCTGTTACCAATATTCAGTCTCATTCATGTCCAGGAAGAGATTAAGTCAAGATACAGCCTAGTCTGGCAGTATCCTGCCTCATTAACATACTTTCCCAAACCTGATTCATTAAGACCATAATGGTTAGTATTTACAACACATAAGGCAATTTCATCAGATCACAAAATGGGGGATAATTGCATAATGATGATAACTTTGACTTAGCTAATTTGACCGTGTTTTGGCGAGGTGTTATTCAAGCCATAATAAACTTTAGTCCTCACAGTGAAACCACTCTGAAGAGGTCTTAGACAGTACATTCACCCAAACTAATGTGTTTATTATATTGACTGATGCTTGCATGGGTGTTGATTGTGCGTTCAAGAAAAACAAAATCCTTTACAACTTCATGTCTTCTCTGTTTATGATGATATTGCTTACTGGAGAAGCATTGAGGATTTTTTCTTCTTTACATTAAAGAATAATCCAAACTGAAGGTTATAGCCTTTTATGACATTGTTGTTGTTGTAAAGTGCTGTCAAGTTGTAGATGACTCATGGCAACCCTATGAACAAAAGACCTGAACACTTGTATAACTTTCCTCGTTTCTGCAAGTTCATAGTTTCCAGAGGCAAGCTATTTACGGAAGTGGATACCACTCCTGCTTTCAAGTTTTTTTTAATCAGGGAGCTCCACCAAACACTGTCCAGCAAGGGTAACCATTGTCACATTTGACACATCATTGTCACAGTATTTACCATCATAGCAATCACGAGTTACCTTTGTACAGCACATGGACAGACCAGTGCTATAACGCTTAGAAGAATGACCAAAAACAATTAAAACCAGGCCTGAGGGCCTCAGATTAAAATCACCCACCTTTGACTTGGTAACATAACTTTGTATCCTTCAGGCCCACAGAGCTCTCCCTATGTTGTTGTTGATGGTGTTAAATGCCATGAGTTGTTGATGACTCAGGTGACATTAGCAAGTGTTTACTATTTTCTTTGTTTTCAGGAGAAAAGGTTATATCCTATCTTTAACAAAACCCTCAGACTCACTTGTCCTGAGTCAGTTCCAACTCATATTGACCTTATGAGAGAGAGTAGAACTACTCAAGCATATTTAAGACTTTCTAATTTTGCAAAAGCACTCTTCTCTTAAGGAGCTTGAATTATCAATTAACACCTCTCAACTGGGAAAACCAACATACCACCATGGTTCCTTATTTGCATACAATATGTTGTTAATGAGTCTTCAGAGGATTTTCGATGCTATATATTTCTTTATGCATTCTAACATCGTAATTTATTTACTCAATATGAAAATTTAATGAAAGAATACAATATAGGTAAACATGTTTCCTGAATTTAAAACATAATGTTTACTCTTGTTTTCTTAGTCCATGTGCATGTTTTTCACAGGAAAAAGGAAGTACTTTTTAATTCCTAGACTTCACTAGACATCCTCTCTTGCAAGTGACAGCCTTTGAAAACTCATTGAAGGATCAGCTATGAGTCATTCTGAATAGATTACAATGAGTTAACAGTGTATAGAAAGAGAAGGACTAACTTCCTCCCAAAGAGAAAAGACAATAAACAAATAAAGCAACCTCCTGCAAAAGAAGGAATAACTCATTAGGAATGAGGAAAATTAGAATTCATTGTCACATAGCCAAAAGAAAAAGTATCTCAGATATGATGGGGTCAACATATTTACAAGCTTAAAGGGAAGATGAAGATGAAGTTTGAAAGCTAGCTATAGGTTGCTGTTGTTGTTATGTGCTGTCGAGTCACTTGTGACTCATAGCAACCCTGTGTACAACAGCCCTGAAACGTGTTATATCCTGTGCCAACTTTATTGTCTTTGACACAGCTACCCTCATTACCTCAGTCACCGTATCAATCCATCTCGTCTATGGTCTGCCTCTCTTTCTCCACCCCTCCATCATTCCAATCATGATATCCCTCTCCAAGGACTGGTCTCTCCTTGAAACATGTAAGCCCTTACTACCCAAAAATTTGAGGCTAAATTATGAAATTGTGCCTATTGTTCAATACAAAATAAGAGAAAATTAGTAGATACTGTTTTCATAGAAAATTCTAGATGAACTTCCCTCAAGGAGCCAAGAATAGAGATTTGTCTAGAAATGTATAGAGATAAGCATCTTATTTTTATAAAAGTCAAGATATTGTACTGTGCTTGTGGATCATTTGAATTATGTAGCCAAAAGCAAAAGTTTGGTACAGGAGAAGAGTTTGAGAACTTTCTTCTGTATGCAGCTGTTGCTGTGACAGAAATCTCTCAAGGGAGTGGAAGGGGGTGACCCGCACAACAAATGGGTTTCCTCATGATGAGGAAGCTAGAGGCACACCTTCAGGAACCTTTCTTTCTTTTGGCGCTGAGGAGCTTTGTCTCCCTAAGAGAACTCTTTTTGCATACTTGCTATTTCCCTGCTGCTTGTTTGAGCTCTTTCACATCTCCCAAGATAATGACTGAAACGCACCCCGCACTAAGCCTGGGGTATGGAGACGCCACAGCCTTGCTTCCTGAAAGTGAAGAAGACTTGGCTCACTTACTGAAGAAGGTGAAAGAACACAGCCTTCAGGGTAGAGTATATTTCTATATTTAAAAAAAAATCCTCAGCCATGGACCAATAGGCAACATCATGATGGATGGAGAAAAGTTGGAAGTTGCCAGTAATTTTTATTTTCTTGGATACACATTCAACACTCATAGTAGCAGCAGTCAAGAAATAAAAAGATGTGTTGCATGGGGGCAATCTGACGTCAAGGATCTTTTAAAAGAGCTCCAGGGTCCTGATGTCAGTTTCAAGTCTTGAATGCATGGTAGCCACACCATGACATCTAAAATCAAAACTATTATCAAACCACCTGTGTATCCATCACTGCACGTTTCAGTGAAGATCTTCAGAGTCTAATATTTTATAGTTCATTATTCTTGATGAATTATGTTGTGAACTGATGTGATGATATGACGGTCTTTTGCTGGGAAAATGCCAACTCTTTAAATTTGTAAAAGTGCTGTTCTAACATGATTTGCATTGATATAACTATTTCTGTTGGGATATTTACACAGCAGTAAAAGAATTACAGGTGCCGAGAAGGCTCCAAGCAATGAAAGGTCAGCTGAGCTCATAGGCTTCTTTGAGTCCTGGGTGGTGAGCAAGCATTCAGGACTTTTCTGCATTCTAGAGTCTGGTCTTGAACTTTGGAACCTTGGGAAACTGTGACAATGAATGTTTGACTCACTGGTTTTTCTCACCTTAACTATATTAATGAGGCTGGTGTGTAAAACGTTGGTCTGTAGACCACCAGTGGGCGCCATCCATACCTGTGGCTCCGGGTAAACTTGGTACAGCGTCCTCCCGTAGGCAGGAGTGTACAGATTCAAAATACTCTGAGTGTTCAAGTTCAAGAATTTACTGATGAAAAGACAGCACATTCATGCAAATTAATAATTTACTGGCACAAAGATAGAATGTGAAGGACAAGACTATACATAAATCCATTTCATTAAGGCTGAATCAGAAAAGTAAAAAAGATTAGTCACGGGCGGGCTTAAATGTTAGTAGCACATGAATGAGATAACTGGCAGCCAGCTTCACTCAAAGGCTCACTTTAGAGACAAGGTGGCGCCATTCCTTGGCCGTGGCAACTTACGTGGCTAGCGCGAGCTCTGCAGGATGCTGGGGGACTGTTGTGTGTCCTTGTGATCTGTGCTCTGCCCTGGCCACGCCCACTTAGATCATTATGCTGCCCTCAAGGGATGATCCTGTTTGATCAAGGTAGAGTCCCATCCTCCTGCTTGGGAGCCATCCAACCCCTTAAGCTCCTTTCAGACGTCTTCTCTCAACCTTATTATCTTCTGAGGCTGGCCTTTGATTAGCACAAGGGATCCTTAGATGTTTCTCCCTCACCTGCTGTTTCCAAAGTGCTGAAGCTTAGTGCGATTCAGGGCAGCCACATTCCAGGCTCAAACGCGGAACTTGCCCTGGGATTTTGAGATGGGTGTCTGTCGTGCATCTATTACACGTCAACTGTACATTAATGGATATGAGTCACAATCTCACTCGGTTTTGTAATCCGTTATAGACATGAACATTAAGAAGGAACATGGGAAACCCAAATTCCATTTAAATTGTGGTGTTTATTGTCATCATTATTAGCTCCCTGCATGGTGTCTTGTGCGTTCTCTACACTCAAGGGAGGTTTGTTGAATGAACAAGTAAATCAGTTAATTTATCCAGCTGTCATTCACTGAAGCTGCAGGCTGACAGATCCCGTCATGTCTGACTTATCGACAGATAAAGGGAAGAATAAGGATAAGAGAGTGGTGATGGCCTTAACAACGTCCCTCCTCGTACCGTGTGTTAGCAGCCTTCTCTTGAGAAACATGTCTTCACACATCGATTTCAGTTGACCTCCTTGCTCCAGGAGGGGCTCTCACAGCAGCAATGCTGCTCCATCACCTGGCTCCTCTGTGGTGGGGAAAGGACCATACTCAGGTCCCCTGGCCCCTCTTGGAAATAGCCCTTTCCTTATCAGCTGTGTCCCTGACACGTAACACCTCTGACACCACTTTCTCTTAAACCCTCATCATCCAGCAGACATGGGATCCGCCTGTTGTAAAATGAAAGCCAAGCAGAACTGTAATTTTATAACCGAGGCAGGTTCTCGGTTGTCCTTTGTCCCCTGTGGAGACTTTGTGTCCTGTGTACATGTGACAGGGAACATACTCGGAAAAACCCATAACTGGTAGAGCCTGCAGCTAAGTCTCAGCTGAATGGGTTTGTTAATATTGTTCATTTGTTTCATTTTCTATTTGCATTTTCCCTCTGAGTTCCAGCAAGGAAGGAGTTGTTAATTAGGTCAGAGACTTATAAATGCTTAACTCCAAAACAACTATCTTTACATTCAGAATATGTATGGCTGGAAAACTCTTAATATACATGACAGGAAACTCTTAGTATACAGAAAACATTTACTACTTTGCTTACCTTTTTTATCAGTAGCAATCAGTTGATTGAGTTTGCCAACATTGCATCAAAATTCTGGGAGTAAGTCTGTATTAGGAGAAAAATCACAGTGAATCATTAATGTAGGATTGAATTCAGTTTATCATATTAAATTCATTTAAATCCTGAAAAGATTGTAATTTAGCTACCAAAAAAACAGCAACTGAACTTCAAAATTGAAAAGCGCCTTTTACTGAAAAGATTTCAAATGTGAATTTTATTTTCACATGTGCTGACATGCTCACCTTGAACTTGAAATGCCTTTCTTTCTGGCAATGAGATATATTAGCTTTGGAAAAATAAATCCCTTTGGGCAATTATCTGCCTGATAATTTAAAGATATAGCAAAAATAACAAATATTTTACTTAAATCAATAAATAATTTGATAGTATGTTTCCAAAAATTGAGTTTTCAAGCAGATAATCCAGTGGGAGAAAAGACTCAGTTGTTATTCAATTATATTCAAAGAGCATCAGAAGAACTTTGACCTTCTGAGCAGTCTGATGAGAATTCTGGCAAAAGACAAAATTTAACCTAGATGTTAGTAAGCGAAAGAATAAAAATATCAGTAAAACAAACAAAATCTCCTCTGAGCTTTTTTCTAAGATTACAGGCCATAGTTATCAACTTTTAATGAAAGTCAAGCTTTTACAAATTATTGTGTTTCTGTAATGTGTGACCAGTTGTTGGAGAGGGACATCTTGCTTGGGAGGGTGGAAAGACAGTGCAAGAGAGGAAGACCCTCAATGAGATGGATTAACTCAGTTACTGGGTTTATGGGGCTAGGTGTGTCAGTGACAGTGAGGTTAACACAGGATAGAGCAGGGTTCAGAGCTGTATATAGGGTCTCTGTGAGTTGCAAGTGACTCTACGACATGTAACAACAACCACAACCAACAAAATGTGTCTGGGAGAACCAGACAATGTCAATGTCAATGTCAAGGACCTCTTCAAAGTGCTGGAGAGCAAGCATATCAGTTTAAAGACTAAGAACAAAGTCATAGTATTCTTGTGCATGTGCAAGCTGAACAACGAATAATGAACACCAAAGAATCAATGTCTGAGTTGTAGTGTTGGGCGATAGTATCGAATAGCCCACTCACTGCTGAAAGTGATATGTCAAGGAGAAAGTACAAGCAGGTAGTTGCTCCTGAGAGGTAAGCACAGTGACATTTTGTCTCCCATACTTGAGCATATTGTTAGAAAGCCTGTGTCCTTGGAAAAAGACAACATGCTTGGGAGAACAGAGGGTCAGTGAAAGAGACTCGTAGATTGATTGGCACCGTGACTTCAACAGGGTTCCAGTCTGCTCTTCTTGGGATAATACATGTAACAGCAACAGTGTGCATTTACGTACAGTCCTATGACTTGTGATAGAAGAGGAAATACTGATTTTTTAAAGGATGTCATTTCATTTTGATCCACAAGCAATGCCCATGACAGACAGAGCCAAGAAATCATGCTATACATTGCATTCAGCAAACCTGCAGCCGAGAACTCTTTGCAGTGTTAAATGAAGTCTAGGGTGACACAGTGTTTGCAACAACACACTCACATGAAGCCCCAGTTAGGGGCCGTTAGTGTGGCCACAGTGTAGGCTCCAGCAGGGCTGGCTTCTGCAGACAGGTTTGTTCTGACTCGAGAACGTGTTCCTTCTTGGTTTCCAGAACCACCATTCATGTTGAGGGTTATCTTAATTGTCTTTGTGGTGGAAGAAAACACTTCATTTACTTTGCATGCATTATCTGAAGAGGGAAAAATAATGATGGCTTTCTTTTCCCTCAAAGGATAGTATGAGTGAAGATTGTTGAATTTTTTTATGTTAATAAATCTATTACTAGAACATTCTCTCTGGAGATCCAGATATGGAAAGTGACTGAGAGTGATAGATTTGGTGAGTCCAGTGACGGACACTTGGAGGTGGTGAGAAGGACTGGCAGGGCCAGCCTGGGAAGAGGAAACTGAGGTGGTTTCTTCTCCCTGGTGTTTGACTCCATCCTTCCATTTCCCAGCTTCTTTTCACTCACTTGTGTCCTACAAACATACCCTGATTCTACCCTGGGTCTTTCTCAGTCCCTGATAACAACACCAAGAAAGAGAGATCTAAATCATCCAGGAAAATAGTCACCACAGGTAATGAATTTAAAGGTGTTATGGAATTATCTCACCACTCACCCAACTAGTTCCGATGATGACAAGATCTTCCTGAAGTTCTCAAGAGGAACCGAGGGGTTCTTAGCAGAGTAGTTCTATGTGTTCTCTCTAGTTCTTTCTGAATTAAGGCATATTTGTAGTGTTCATATGGTGTCTTTTTTAGTTACTTAGAAAAACCTGGCATTGTTGGCTGAGGTTTTTCCCTTTTCTTACAGAAAGGTGACCATCCTTCAATTTGGTTCCGTTCAGTTTGATTATGCATTTATGCCTTGGCTTTTTAAATTGTGATCTCTTCCTTTAGTACTAATAGTGCTGAGGTAACTCTTCTCTGTTTTTCCATGCCTTTATTTCAGTCCGTTTCAGCAGAGGTTGGGGGGGAGGGGTTATTTGTGTCCACGGAAGCCACTATCATTCTATGGAGATGATAGTCTTTAGATGTTAGCATTTCTTAAGCTCTTCTGCTAAGTTATGACATCAAGATAGGATAAAGTTATGTTTCACTGGACAGTGTAAAAGAATTGCCTAATCAAAATACAGGATAATAAATCTCAAGTATTTTCTACTTTCATCTTGAATCCCATTTTAACCTATCTACTAGAAAATGGCTCTTGTGAAAAATAAGGCAAGGATTGGGAAATAAAATACAGTGCAAGAAATAAACGTCGAGGGAAAAGCATGTAAAGGGAATGGATTTACTACATTTTAATAAAATTTCCTAGACTGTGCGGTTATATAAACGGAATTCACTTTTTTCCTGTCATTCATTTAACAAACACTTAACACTTGCTCACAGTATACAAAGCTGTGTGTAGGAGCTGTGCGATATATAAAGAAGAATTAAGCACAGCTCCTACCTGTAAAAACCCTTGAATAGATAAGAAATTAGCATAAATAGCTGGAATACAAGCTAGAAAAGTGATGAATTCCAAAAGGGAAGTGTAAGTCAAGTTTAGCATCTATGAAGATTGTATTCACACTAGCGTCAAGGTGCAATCCTTATGCATAGATACATGCTTGCATGTGGCTGTTGAAAACTCACAGCTCTACAACTTGACTCAGAACAGCCGGAGCAGCCAGCAGTTAGAGATGATTAGACAGCAGCAGACTGGCTTTTGTGGCTTATCTATAAATGCGCACACACGTGAATCAGCTCTCCTCTGAAACACCAAGGACAAGAAGAGGTAGAATTGACTATATAGCAACAATTTACCTTTGCAGTTTATAAACACACACACACACACACGTGCAATGTTAATCAATCTTAAGATGGGTAAGTCTCCAGGTACTCTTAGTAAAGAAACAAACAAAAATAAAATAAGCAAACGGTGCTCTATTGATAAATCCAAGTGATTATTGAAATCCTGGTGTGTTTTTTTTAATAAAGAAATGTTTCAATATCAATATCAGTTTAAATATAAAACACACACAGAAGGGTTAATAATGAGCAAAGGTAAGGGTTTTACCTTTTGTCATGGTCTTTGTAATTACTTGCTCTGCATCAGAAGGCTGTACTATGATTAAGGATGACAGACGAATTGATGCCTTTGAGTTGTGGTGTTGAAGAAGAGTCTTGAACATACCATGGACTGCTGGAAGAACAAGCAGGTCTGTCTTGGAAAGAGCATCATGAAACTGAGCTGCTCTTTGAAGGCAAGGACTTTGAGGCTCTGTCTCATGTACTTTGAGCATGTTGCCAGGAAGGAACAAGTCCTTGGAGAAGGACATCGTGCTTAGACGGATAGAGACAGTGCAGAAGAGGAAGACTCCAGATGAGATGGATTGACGCAGTATCCAGAGGAATGGGGGTAGGAGTGTTGGAGAGCGTGAGATTGGCTCGGGATAGAGCAGGGTTCAGAGCTAAAGCTCATAGGATCTCTATAATTTGCAGGCCACCTGACAGCACCTACAGCAACAACAACAATGTCATGAAAATAACATCAATTTTATATTTCATGCTTGAAAAACTGGCAGAGTGAAGAAAATAGATTAAGAAGAGATAGGAGAGAAGTGTGACTGTAGTCTTTCAGGACATGGTATCACTCATCTGTCAGCTTATCGTCCTGTGATGGCTTGTGTGTTGCTGTGATGCTGACAGTTATGATAGCAGTATTTTAAATATCAGCAGGATCATCACAGTGGACATGTTTCAGCAAGACTTCCAGAATGAGGGACAAAGAAGCAGGACTGGTCACCCACTTCTAAATAATTGGATCTTTAAAACCCTCTGACTTTCAGTGGAACATTGTCATTTTACCAGAAAATGAGGCCCACAGGTGGGAAGGTACCAAAAATATGACTTGGGACAAGCCTCCTCCTCAAAGTACGCACACAGTAACTTAATGCCATGGACAGCATAAGGCTTCCCTCCAACTGAGGAACTTCAGTTGCTCCTGTGGCAAGACACAAAATGTGGAGAAACCGCTGAACATATCCTTACATTATTGGAGCTAAAATGTATGAAGTATGAATCGAGGAAAATTAGAAGTTGTCAAAAATCAAATGTAACACATAAAGACCAAGATTTTAGTCATTAATGTCCTCAAAAGGACACATGTTTGCCAGTTAGAATCAGATAAACATTATCTACCATGCCAGCAATAACATACTGAAGTATGGTATCACATTCATTGTCAAAACCAAAACTAAAATATATATATATTCCTCATTGTGGAGCCAGAACCTACTCCACAGGTTTTATAGAGGCTATAAATGGTAGGGGATTGTCTACTTCTCCCCCAAGGCGCTGCCAGGGGATTAAAATTGCCAAAGAAGTGCTCCCTTTCGGTTACCAGCACAACTACCTATGGATTATGCCTACAATAGTGAGCCTTACTGTTTTTCCTTGTCAGAAAAATAGTTCAGTATTTTTTCCTGAGATGCAGTGCTGTCAGTGATAAAATATTTATACACACACAAGGAAGACCTATCAATGTCAATATAATTGAAACGTATTTAACAATCGCTAAAGCCAAAGGAGAAGAAATTGGACATTTCTACCAACTTTTACAAGGAGCTTTGATGGCATAGTCTAAAAGGATTTGCACCGCTAACCTATCCAGCAGCAACTCTGCAGACAAGCAATGGACCATCTCTTCCCTTTCCATTTATAGCCTCAGAGAGCCATTGATGTGTCAGCTATGAGTTCTTACTCACTGGCAATAAATTTAGAGTTTTTACCAACTTCATGAATAATAATGGCGACTGGAATGCAATTGTTGGAAACAATGAAGAAAGATTGGGACTTGGAATATCTGGGATTGGGCACATACATGAAGCTAGAATAAAGATCAAGATCATTATCAATGAGATAATACAAAAGCTATGAAGCAGATCCGCAACTGCCTATCGACAAGGTCAAACTAAAGCTTGAGAGTATTAAAACAAGTTCATAAAAGTGAAGTGAAAATATGACCTGGAGTTTACCCTATCTGGATTTGGAAACCATCCTAAAAATACATTTGTTACTTTGAACACTAATGACTGAAGACCAGAGGATGTCCTTCCATCCTACATGAAGTTAACTAAGACGGAAAAGAAAAATAGACGGCAGAACAGACTCTGAAATTTGCTCTTGAGCATAGATAAGCTGAAACAAAAAGAAGGAATAAAAAATAAAAAGAGCAGAAGGTTTCAAGAAGCAGTTCAAGGAGATAATTCAAAGTATTTAACTGCTTAAAAAGTTAACTACAAAGACAGATGTTAGCCCAATAAACAGAAGCATATTTAAAATTATTTTATCAAACTAAAAAAAAAGTATTTCCTTTTACTTAGACCTAACTGAATCTGAATTTGCATTTCCTGCTTTTCTGACATTAAAATTATGTTGCTGACATGGTTACATGCTATCAAGTCAACATTGACTCATCGTGACTCTCTCAACAACAGATCAGAAACTTGCCCTATCCAGACTCATCCTCCCTATCACATGCTTGAACCCATGGTTACTGTCACTGAGTCAATCCATTTCCTCAATGGTCATTTCCTCTTTGAGAGAAAAGACTTCTCTCACCTTCTTCCTTGTCTCCTATTCCAAATACAAGACCCTCTTGACAGCATGCCCAAAGTATGTGAGATAAGGTTTACTATCCTTGCTTCTAAAGAGCACTTGTCGTACTTTCTCCAGGGCCAATGGGATATCCAGTACTCTTTTCCAGCACCACAACTTAAAAGGCATCAATTCTTTTGTCACCTTTATTCATTATCCAACTTAAAATGCAGCACCATTGGAAGACCGTGGCTTGGATATGACATAGTTTATTCTTTAAGCTTATTTTTGCTCTTTAGCACTTCGGAGAAGTCTTTAACAGTGTATTTTTTTTTCAATGCATCATGTCTCTTGATTTCTTTACTCCTGCTACCTTGGATGCTGATTGTAGATCCAAGTTGAATGAAATTGTTGACAACTTCCATCTTCATTCTATCTATCCTGTTACCAGTGGTGAGGACTTTTGTTTTCTTGATATTGAGATGTAATTCATATTGAAAGCTATAGTCTTTGGTATTCTGCAGCAAGTATTTTAAGTACTCCTCACTTTTAGCAAGTGACGTTGTATTATCTGCATAACAGATCATACTCCGATCGTGATATCACACTCTTCTTCAAGATATCAATTTTTATTCCATCTTCCTTGTAGTTGTCCACATTTCATAAGCATATGAAATAATTTATAACAATTGGATCAAATACACCTCAGTCTTTAAACTTATATCCTCATTCTTTAGCACTTTAAAGTGGACTTTATCAATGCACTATACCTTTTGAATTCTTGATTGCTCATACAACTTGTTCTTTGAAGTTATGGGACCTATTTTATGAAGCATATACTGTATCTGTGTTACAGGATAGAGGAACTACTACACTTTGCAAAAATGATGGCATTGTACCTAACATTAATCTGTAGTATCATTGTCAGATAAAACAGAGAACATTCAGTTAAATTCAAGTTTCAGGTAAACTGAGAGTAGATTTTTACTATAACTATGTAAATACTTCTGTTTTTATATGTTTGCAAATTGAAATGAATATGTTTATATGAAAATAATTCTATTTCTCTAAATTGAAATTGGCATGGACATCATGCATTTTTATGTGTTGTTTTCTTAGTCTGGTATCCCTAGACCCCCAGGGAGCCTACAAGTTCCAACTGTCTCAAAGCAAAAGCATATTAATGAAGGTAATGCTGCATTATTCTATAGCTCACCCCCTCATCACTATGAGCTCCTTTCTCTAAAACCTACTTTTCTAGTAGAACTGAATAGTAATACAATCTAATAATTACAATAGTGCCCTAACTCTCTCTGCTGGCTTCTGTCCCCTTCCAATTTCTTTTTCATCTTGTGGCAACATGATTATTCTAATGTGCAAATCTGATCACAGATTTGCTTGTTAAAACTCATCAATAACTCCTACAAGCCCTCTTTACAAAACCTAAACTCTTTAATAAATAATATAAGGTAGTGCCCTCCATGGGCTGGGACCAGTATTTTCTGTTTTATCTGCTATAGTTAAGTTCTGGCCACAGTGAGTCTCATTGGGCTCTGATTAGTTTTATTTTTTCCACAGCCCGCCGTGGCTAACTCACTGAATTAGGTACTATTTTTCCCCCATATTGTTAATGTGTACCATGTGGTTTGAGCCATCACTCAGTAGCTGACCCTCAGGTAGGTCTTCAGAAGCTATAAATCACATGAGAAGAGACTGATCATCTTTCTCTGGAGGGTAAACTGGTGACCTTGAACCATGTGCCTTTTGCTTGATAGCACAACTCCTTACCACTAAGCTCATTTCTCTTATTAGTGATGCAAAACCCCACAACTATAGATTTCAACTTATGACAACCTTTCATCATGTTTGTCTGTAAATCGTAATGGGAGCAAATTGCCTCCTCTCTCTTGTGAAAAGGTTGGAAAGTTCTAATCATCAAAGTTTTGGTTAGCAACCCGCTCCCAACACTGTGCTATGAGGGTTCCCACTGTGCCTTAGTTAAAGCTTTTCTGACCTCAAGTGTAAAAAGAGCAAGGACCACATGGGGACAGCCATGTCCAACCTTTAACAGCTTCACAAAGGAAAACCAATTCCCATGAGGTCAGACAAGTCCCAAAAGTGTGATCCCATACTTTTTAAATTAATCTCAACACCAATCTTACTGGGTGCAAAATCCAATGGAATCACTCACAGACTATATACAGAATCATGTTAGGGAAGGCAGGAAGGCAACACATTACAATCTAGGTTAATAGTGGAACACAGTCAGGACAGCTTCCAAAATGTGCTCACAGTGACCTTGAACCTCAAGACTTTAGGTCAGTGTTAAAACCTGCCAATAGTGGCTCTCTCTCCACCTACCACTCCCAAATTGTCCAACAAACACTGTAAAAGGCCCTTAGCTTAGTTGCAGCTCTGTCCTTGGGGTTAGCAGTCCAGAGGTCGGCTTTGGCTCATGTCTGGTCTCTGGTCTTCCTCTGTGGCTGCCATGGCTATCGCTCTGGTGCTGCAGGAGGAGTTACTTTGTCTTGTTGCTCTTCTTTGCTGGGGGTGAGGTTACTTCTTATTTTGCTGCTAGATCTGTCCAATTTAATGGCTAGACTAGCCAATCCCCTTTTGAATAGTCGAACACATCCTATTCACACATTGCCACCTATCTACATGGCAGAGTCAGGCAATGGCTAGGAAGTTTATTTTTAATAAACCCTTAAATAAAATCTAAGGTGAATGCTGAGGTAGTCACTAGGTTTTCTTCCTTGCCTGCTAGACAGAGTGTTTGACAAGTGTTCAGCACAGAATTGACAGGACCTAGCACATTGTCTATGGAGCTCGGGTGGGGTGGATCTTTATGCTTTGTGCTGCTGACCGAGGCTCAGTGTTTCCAATCCATCAGATGCTGCTCGTGGGAGAAGGAGGGAGAGTGCCTTCTTTAAAAAGGCACCACCTCAGAGGCTTCATGGATGGGGTCTCGGAATTGCAGTTGACTCAAAGGCAGTTTGTTTGTTTTAATTAGCACAGTGTCTGATACATATCAAGAGATCCAGAAATTGGAAGGAAACGAGGTATGAATAAATGAAAGAAGGAAGGAAGGGCCTTTAGCACTGCTGTGTATCAGAGTACAGGAGGGGATAATGGTTAGATGCTCTATGTATTTTGTTGAGACAAAGCTTTTCCTGCTAGTCTGATCATAGATTGAAAGAAGACGTATTGGCTTATTCGGGGAGTCGACCTGAGTCTCCAGTGGTGCAGTGATTCAACGCTCTGCTGCTGAGAGAACAGGGGGCCAAACCCGTGAACTGAACCACTGGAGAAAGACGTGGCCATCTGCTTTCATAAAGATGTGCAGCTTCCAGAGCCTACCGGGCAATTCCACTCAGTTTTATAGAGTAGCTCTGAGTTCGAACCATCTCAGTGGCAATGAATTTGGTGTTTGGGACCTTGAAACACCAGCATTCCTCTTGTTGTTCTGTGTTGTTAAACACCATCCAGTCAGTTTGCACTCAGAGCTCTGTACACATAACAGGATTTCAAAGTGTCCAGCCTGGCAACAGCCTCACTCTCACAGCTGTGCTGTGTGCATTGCCGTAGCCACTGTGTCGATCCACCTCATTGAGGTTCTTCACCGTTTCTTTTGATCCTCTATTTCTCAGACATGATGTCTTTTCCTAGGGCCGGGTCCCTTCTGACCATGTGCCTATGTTAATGTGAGCTGAAGTCTCAGTTTGCTTTTTTAAGCTGCATTATGGCTGGACTTCATTTAAGACAGATTTATTCTTTTTGGTAGCTCACTGTTTATTCAGCAGTCTTCACAAATATCACAACTTAGAGGCATTCATTCGTCTTCAATCTTCCTTATTCTTTATCTTTCACATGCACAAGGGATAATTAAAAATATCATACCCTAAGTCAGGTGTACTGGCGAGAACATGTTAAGAAGCTCCAATCTAATTTTAGATTTTATAAAGAGACAATATAAAAGTTAGATTCCAATAATGTCTACCAAATAGTATTATAAGTACATATTTAGTACTTTAAAGAAGCCATTTACAACCAATGTGATCATTGATTTACTTTGACAACTACACCGGTTTTCAGAGTAAAACAGAACAGTTTTTCCAAAATTTTTTGTTTCTTTCTTTATTATTGTA
>NW_006400015.1:2892015-2937771 GCF_000299155.1 Elephantulus edwardii
TATTAATATAACAAAATTTATAGACATTATGGGAAGTCTTCCTTTTCTATGCTAACTCTTTATATAATCTAAAATGTCATTGGAACGTCTTGGCATGTCCTTTCTTATAGCATATTTGTTGATATTTGAATCAATTATCAACAATTATCAAGAGTTAAGAAGAATTAACAAGAATTACAAATTGTTCCACTTACAGATGGAAGTTTAAACTACAAATTTTGTTGTTGTTGATTGCCTTTGAGTTGAGCACAACTCAAAACAACCCTATAAACAAAAGTCCTGAAACCCCTTTTCAACTATCAACATTTATCAAAGTTCATAGAGTTTCCAGAGGCAAGTTGTTTAGGAAGTGGATGCCACTCTTGCTTCCAAAAACTACAAATATGTGTAATAAACTATATATTTATATGCAATGAAAACGAATATATATATATACACACACACACACACACATACATAGTAATCACATAAAGAATGAATATCACCATTACCATTTAAAAAATATTGACAAAAGAAGCATTTTAAAAAGTTCTACTTCATTCAGATTTGGTATAGCATTCAAACTAAATAAATCGTCTACTATTTAGTAGGTATAATTGTTCTATGTTTGCTATAAATTTTTTGTTGTAAACACTGGGTAGAGCAGGGTTCTGAGCTGTTGCACATAGGGTCACTAATTGACATGACAGCACTTAAAACAACAACAAAATTAGGCTCAGAAACCATATTTAAAAATCTCAAAAACTCTTAAATTACTTGTAACAGCAACACAATTGCATATTGTTGTTGTTGTTGTTGTTATATGCAGTTGAGCCAACTCTGGATCACATTGTGCGTATGTGCAGTAGCTCTGAACCCGGCTGTATCCTGATCCAATTTCATTGTTCATGACACACCTACCCCTATTAGCCTAGTCACTGAGTTGATCCATCTCATTAAAGGTCTTCCTTTGTTGCACTGTCGCTCCACCCTTCCAAGCATTATGTCCCTCTCTAAGGACTAGTCCTTCCTAGCAACATGCCCAAAATATGGCAGATGGAGCTTCAAAATGCTTGCTTCCAAGGAGCAGCCTGCTTTCACCCTCTCCAGGATGAACATATTTGTTCTCATAGCAATCTATGGCATATTCACTACCCTTCTCTAGCATTACAACTCAAAGGCATCAATTTTCTCCTATCATCATTAGTCATTATCCAGCTCTCTGATGCATAGCAAGTAATTGCAAAGACCCTGCACTGGATCAGACACACTTTAGTCTCTACACTGACATCATTGCTCTTTAGCACTCTGGAGATTTTCCCAATGCAAGGCATCTTGTGATTTCCTGGCTACTGGTACCAAGAATGTTGATTGTGGACCCAAGCAAGCTGAAGCTGTTAATCTCACTGTCTTCTCCATCTGTCATGATGCTGCAAATTGACTCAGTGGTCAGAATCTTTGTTTTCTTTCTATTGAGTTTCAGATCATATTGAAGTCTGCAATCCTTGACCTTCTGCAGCAAATGTCTCAGGTCCTCCTCACTTTTGGGAAGCAGGGTTGTGTCATCTGCATAATAAAGGCTGTTGATGAATCTTTTTCCAATCCTGATGCCACATTCCTTTTCAGAGATCACAGCCTCCCAGATGTTCTGTTCTGCATATAGATTGAAAAGGTATGGAAGTAGGATGCATCCCTGGTGTTCACCTTTCCAAATTTTGAACCACACAGTGTTTCCTTGCTCTGTTTTGATGACTACCTCCTGGTTCAAGTGTAGGTTTCACATAAGCACCATCAAGTGTTCTAGGATTCCCATTCTTCTCAGAGTCAGCCACAGTTTGTTGTGATCCACACAGTGAAATAGATGCCTTTGCACAGTCAATGATACACAGATAGACGTTCCTCGGGTACTCTCTGCTTTCAGCTAAGATCCATCTGTCATTGTTTATAGTGTCCCTAGTGCCATGGCCTAGTCTAAACCCAGCCTTCATATCTGGCAGTTTTTGTTGATGTGCTGTTCCAGCCATTTTTGTATAATTTTTTGCAAGATCTTACTTTTATGTAATATGAATGATATTGTTTGAATGTATGAATGATAATTTCCACACTCTGTCGGGTCACCATTTTTTTTAATATGAATAAGTATGGATCTTTTCCAGTCAGTTGGCCAGGTGGTTGTCCTCCAGGTTTCCTGGCTGACTCTGGTAAATGTGTCCAGAGAAGCATTTGTTTGTTGTGTGGAGGAGCTGAACAGGAGACTTCAAAGGGCAGCACAGAAAGACAAAGCGAAGTATTACAATGAAAGGAGCAAAAACCTGGAGTTGGAAAATCAAAAGAGAAGAACTCGCTCAGTATTTCTTAAGCTGAAGGAACTAAAGAACGAAATCAATCCTCAAGTTGCAATACTTAAGAATGCTGAGGCCAGAATTCTGAATGACCCAGGAAGCATCCAAGAAGATGGAAGAAATACACAGTCACTATAGTACAAAGAATTGGCTGACACACAAGAATTTCATGAAACAGCATATGGTCAAGAGTCTGTGGTGGTGAAGGAGGAAGTTCAAGATACTCTGAAGGAACTCGCAGAAACAAGACTCCAGGAATTGATGGCAATTTCATGGTAGGATGTTAATTTCATAATTCCACTCCACTGAGAGAAAAACACAATGAATGGAAAAATAAACATCCTGAGATTTATTGTATCCCACGTCAATACAACTCTGACTGCTAGCTCCCTTGATACTGGACTCATTATTTGAATGACTGATCTATAGAAATAATGTGCTAGTCTTATAATAATGGGATCTCAGTGTCATCAAATGTGCATAGTGACCTTGGACAAGTGAGCCAATCTCCCTGGATTTGCACAACATGATATTATTGTCCTGGTCATCTTTAACATTCTATATGATAGAACGAGAACTGATGCCTTTGACCCATGGTGCTGGAGAAGAGTATTGAATATACCTTGAACTACCAGGAGAATAAACAGGTTCAACTTGGAGAGGGTATAGCCAAGCAGTTCCTTGGAAGCAAAGATTCTGAGGCTTCGTCTGACATATTTTGGTTATGTTGCAGTCCTTGGAGAGGGACATCATGTTTGGAAGGGTAGAGGTACAGCACAAGAAAGGAAGACCCTGGATGAGATGGATTGATTCAGTGACTAGGGTAATGAGGGTAGGTGTGTCAGAGACAGTAAGGTTGACACAGGACAGAGCAGGGTTCAGGGCTATTATACATCAAGACACACATATCAACAACAACAATGTGAGTATTCATTTCATTATTCACCTATCTACTCACATGGAACCTGATTCACTAGTCACTTAAGAAGACCTTTAAATTTTTTGGTTGTTGCCTTGCTTTTGTTTTTGAAAACTTAAATTGCTAATCCAACTTTTTCTTTCCTTAATCCGATGCCATTTCCTCTTCCATTACATGGTCTGGTAAATAACAATGCAGCGAAAACAAGCCTTCATCTGCCCAGTAACTCAAAGTTTACATTTCCAAAGAGATTTAAGCAGAGAAAACAAAAAAAAAAACCCTTGGTTTTGTCTTTGCTTATATGAAAACATGAAGTGCAAAATCAAGTTACATGTTGTTGTTGTTGTTGCTGCTTTGTGCTGTCAAGTTGCCTGAGAGCCATAGTGATCCTATGTACGGCAGCTCTGAAGCCCTGAAGCCTGCCCTGTCCTGAGCCAGTCTCACTAATCCCAACACACCAACCTCCTTTGCCTCAGTTACTGCACTGTTTTATATTGGTTTTTCTCTTGCAATGAAATAATATATAAGAAGTGTTTGAAGATACTGTCTAGTAAAAGCTATGGTGAAAGATGTTGAATTTATGCTTTCTAATTCATTACCTTTGCTCTAGTTTTATGCACTTTTCCTCATCAGACATATTGAATACTTTTAATGTAAGAAAGTCCTTGACAAGGACTAAGAAGAACTTGAGACTTGGCCCTGCTTGCAAGCTAGCAAGTTAGTGTGACACATTTTCAGAGACCTTGGCAAGTAGACATAAAAGCCTCAGAGACCTTGAGGGGACATCAAGCAGCCTAAGTCTCACATTTACGTGGATACTAGTTACCTCATCCCATACCCGAGCCTGGTTACGCTTTCTTCAATAATGTTTCCCCTCAGCCTATACCCAAGCCTGTGAGCTCATTGCAGGGCAGTCTAACTTGACACTGAGCGTACAGTGTATTTGTTTGACATTTGAGGAACTTCCTGTTTAGTAAACTCTAAAGTAGTTATTTACGTAACAATCAAAGATCAAGAGACAGTCACAGAGAATTATCCTTCAACAGTTCTTACAAATAAATGAATAAAATCCTCATACTCAGATAGATTGGTCTCCTTTACTGTGAATCAACCATCAAGTTCTTTTAAGTTCCCCAGATCACTTACTTTTAATATTTATTAACTGCATATCATGTGTTAGACATTTTCACACTCTAATTCCTAAGGCATCACCCTGTTGTTAGTTGTTATCCTGTCATCTCTGATTTGGGAATCTTGTGTGTGTCAAGGAAAATTTGCTACTGCTTCTGAACTATCTCTATGACTGTGGGCATGTTTGAGGACACTGTTGTAGCTAATGTGTTTATTATATAGAAATGTATATAAAAAGGTCCCTAATGTTTATGGAAAGAACATAATCTGTCTCTTTGTTATAAAACTCTTGCATGGCAATTGTTGTTGTTAGGTATTGTGGAATTGACTGAACTTCACAGAGATATTTGTAGAGCAGAAGAAAACACTGTGTCCAAACTCCAGTCTCTGCTGTGTCAACGCCCATGATTGCAGCCACAGAACAGCAATGATATTTAAATTAGGGACTTATTACTGTAAAAGAAAGGAAGTAGTAGCACACTAGGAAGTAATTTATAGAAGCTTTGAAATTGAGTAGAAGTAATAAACAATTTTTACTACATATTTAATTTCTTTTTGTTTGATTTATGCAGTAGATAATCCATATACATTGAATTTGTACAATCAAACTTGTCAAGATGCTCATGATATAAATATACTGAAAGTTAAGAGTATATGGAACACTGAAGAAGTTCAAAGACTGCATACAACCTTCAGTATGGATGGCATCCCAACTTATAGAAAATAGAAGTACTAAAAATTGAACCAATGGACAACATCATGATGAATGGAGAAGGCATTGAAGTTGTCAATGACTTCATTTTACTTGAATCTAAAATCTACATCCATAGAGGAGGATGTAGTGCATTGGGCAAATCTGTCGTCAAGGACCTCTTGAACATCCTAAAAGCCTGTCATGCAATTCGAAGCCATGGGATTTTCCATTGCTTCATAGGGATGTGAAAGTTGAAAATGAACAAAGGAGGTTGACGAAAATTGATGCCTTGGTTTAGACTAGTGGGTATACCATGAATTACCAAAAGAACAAAGATATTTGTTTTAAAAGAAACAGAGTCAGAGTGCTTGTTAAAGGCAAGGTTCATTAGACATCATCTTACATATTTAGAACAAATTATTAGGAGGGGTCAATCCTTGAAAAATGGCATCATACTGGGAAAAGGAGAGAGTCAATGGAGATGAAGAAACTCAATTTGATGTGCTAACACAGTGATTGAAAAAATGGGTTTATGCACAACAGAGATTTTGAAGTCAGTGAACAACTGGCAAGGGTTTTGATAAACATATCAAAGGACACAGGGTCTCTGACTTGAAGTTGACTCAGTGTTACCTAACAACAACAACAAAATTAAGATCAGATTTAAAATTTTTTAAAATCAATCGGATTGTCTATGTATTCTTAATTTAGTCATCTCCTGTCTCCAATTTTATTTTTCCCTTCTTTTTGCTTTTATAGTCTTAAACTGAAGTTATTTTAAAGACAATTTGATGTGGAATTATGCTCAACAATGTATCTTAAAATACTTTGTCTTAGAAATAATCTGTTTATCCCTCACATCAGAACTTCTAAAATTGCACTGTGTAACACATTGTAAGTATATTCTGGATTTTTATTTTTAAAAAGGAAAGAAGAAAAACATGTAGTTATTAGCTTGCTAGGGCTGGCATTATTAATGGGGTGTAAAAATTTGAGATTTTTTAAATATATTTTCAAGGAATGGTTTAAAATAAGATGTGTTGGATCATTTTAAGATAATCAAAAATGTCCTTATTTAATCTAAACTTCTCAGTTTGAAAATGACTCCTATTTTAAAACTCTTCAGTGCCTCAGGACAACTGAAAAGATAGAGAGTGAGTTAATCAGGGAGCATAAAATTACACTACACAAACATTTTCAAAGCCAACAAGAGCTAAGAGGATTTGTTCTTTGCCAGTGAATCTGCTTTGGAAATCTCTCTGGAACCACGGTAAACACAATTCTATTCTCTTGCCTATTGTTAATGTAGTCGTTAGTTGACTTAATTTTGGCTAAGCCCTAAGGATAAAAGGTTGAGAAATGAACAACTCAAATTATTAATGGGGTTTATAAAATCAAATGGGTCATTAGTGTGCAATCTACTGTGGATCCCTTTTGAAAAATTCTTTTTTTCCATTATCTCTTGATCTATCTTTCAGGCTCAATTTTTAGCCTGCAAAGATCCTGCTGTGATTGTTACCGCTTAAAAGGCATCCCGACAATGTCATTTTTTACCTTACTAATAGTGTTTTCATTCTTTCCTTAACGTTTCCTTTCAGCATACTTTTCACTCTGCATGGAATTTAGAGGATTAATAGAATTCCGTATAGGTAGGGGATTATTGGTTCTCTGTAAGTGCCTACAACTTGAATATTATGACTTAAATAATTTTGCTATGAGGTATATTATTTTGCATAAAATGTCAAATATAATACATATGAACTGCAGTTTCTAACAAAATGGGTTTTGGACCCGACAAAGCGTTCAGATTGGTGTTAGGACAAGCAGAAAGGAGTGCGGGAGCTTGGGGCACCCTCTGACCTCACAGGGATTAGTTTTGTGTTTGGTGTTGGTGGTGGGGACGGTTCCCTAGTGGAGCTCTTAGGGGTCAGATGTGGTCTTCTCTATATGGCCTTTGCTCTTTTTCCAATTTACGTTGGTTTTGTTTAATTCCCTGAGAAATGCCAGGGTCCAGAAGGTGGAGAAGAGAATCTGTCCTGGAGCCAGTACAGAGCTATCTTCTACCTGGGACTCTGAATTCTATGTCTGCCCTCCTCAGTCATGAGAAAATAACTACCAGTTCTTCAAAGACACCACTTAGGTGACTTCGTTAGTTCAGAAGATAACCACTTGTATCCTTATTTTAATAATGAGATTAGAAAGGAGGAAGGGACTCCCCTCCCCCCAAAAAAAACCCAACAAAAATAACACAAAAGATGCCATAAATTTTAGGGTTTATAACAAGATCACAAAATTGTAAAATGATCTGAAAATTCAACAGTGATACACCTTTCAGGTGATACACCTTTCAGTTTATACTCATTCAGGTAAAAGGTTATTCCAAGGTCATTTCTTAAGACTGTTCATAATTGTGAAAATAAAATATTTTCTTGGGTGTAGGGGAAAGTTAACACAGACTTAGGCACCTACTTAACAATCTCTACACAAATTGTTCATTAATATTGGCCACAGTTTTGGCATACTTTTCCCATGTCTTTTAATGTGGCATTGACAGAGTCCTGAATTTCCCAAGGACTGCCAAAAGAACAGATATGTCTTGGACAAGGTGCAGCCAGAGTGATCCTTGGAAGCAAAGATGATACAGCTTCCTTTCTCGCACTTGGGCATGTTGCAAGGAGAGCCTGCTCAGTGACCCAAGTGATTCAGTAACTTTGACATGAAGAATTTGTGTTCCATTTTCCTTTTTCTTTCATTTTATCACTTTTTTCTCTGAGTGTTTCTTTCCCTTCTTTCTCTGTTTTTATGGATGACTAGAAATAAATAGTTGTAAATTGAGTAACTGCTCACAAGCTTTGAAAACTGCAGACACTGTTCAACACAGCAGGGGGGTAACTCTGGTGGCCTAGTGGCAAAGAAACAAAAAAGTAAACAAACCCCCAAAACAAAACAAAAACAAAAAAAAAGGCCTGTGCTGCAATTCCAAAGGTATATGGTTTGAATTCACCAATCACTCAGAAAATAAGATAAAATAAAATAAGGAAGCAAAGAATGAACAGTCTTGTCTCGTGTTTTACTGCCTCTGAAAGCCTGCTCGATGGTCAGTTATGGGTCAGTTCCAACACTTAGCCATAAAACAATAACAACAACGTTTCCAAGATCCAAAGGCACTGAATGCAGAGAACTCATTTCATTAGATGTTTGAGAATAACAGAAATACCCATAACCATGTTTTTTATGTCTTTTCTTCACATTTTTTATCATTTCCTATAATATGATTATTCTTTTTAGTTGTATCGTATTCCATTTTATGTAGTATCACACTTATTTAGTCAATTGTCTGACATTAGACACTGGTTCTTTCTAGATTTTGCTATTATAGTTAATGTTGCAATGAAGTTAGATGTGCATGCCTCTGTCTGTGTCCCTTTTACTAGGGGGTTACATCTAAGAACAAGATGCATAGATGACAAGGTATTCTTATTCCTAACTTTCTGGGGGAAATGCTATTCTGCTTTTCTACAATGGCTGTAGTATTTTATAGATTTTACAGATGCAACAGTGGTGAATCAGGATCCAAACTCTGTATTTCCTCCTTATAATTTGCTGTATTCTGTTTTAATTAGTGTCCTTTTAGCTGGAGTGAAAGTGTACCTCACTGTATTTTTTATTTGCATTTTCCTAATGGCTAAAGACCACAGGCATTTTGCCATATGCTTGCGGGCACATATTAAATTTTATTTGCAACTTCATAGGACAGACTTTGAACTTTCTTCCTCCGAACAGAGAAGCAACTGTGAGGACAATGCTGTATTATGAAAAATTGAGTCACATCATCAGAATGTTTATGCATGCATTTCTCAGTCTGTCTCAAATAATTGGCCCAGAAATATCTCAAATTCTTATAAAAATTGGAATTTATGAACATTGTATCCTCAGAAAATGGGTTACTCGTGTGCTATCTTCAAATAGTGGTCTTGGAGTGGAGTCTGAATCAGCTGTATTAGAGGAATGCAGGCAATTCTCAGCCTTCAGGCCTTTGCTTTATCACCTGCGGTGTTCTTATACTAACAAGTACAAGCTTCCTGAAAAAAATTACATGCATATAAAGAGATAAATAGCATTTCCTTCTTTTAGACTAAGAAATGTACAAATACATTAAGCACACTAATTGATGATAAGATTTTTGTATAGAGAAAAGTGTACATATCAGTCAGTATTTTATATTACTTTAAAAAGTCAGATCATGTTTTCATGTATGTCATATTTATCATATTTCAAACAGGTAAAACCTTGAGTCGTATCTGACAAAAGTTGATGCTTCAGACTTGACTATAGTTAAAAGAGACCAACAAATTAAAAAAAAATCTTGACTACATTATAATCCTCCCAGCATGCTGCTTAGATAGGAAGATTCTAAGACTTGGCCTATTGATGTATCCAGGCATGTGAGAGGGGCCCAGTTCCTACAGAAGTACATCATGCATAGAAGAGAGGGAAAAAGAGAACTGCTAGTGAGACAGATTACCCTGATTCCTCCAGCAGTAAGTTAAGGCACAGTAGTGCCTCCTGGGATGGCCCAGGGATGGCCAGTGTTCTCTTCTCTTATGTGTAGATTTAGTATGAATTAAAACCAACCAGACACCACTGATTAGCAACAACAACAGCAACAGAATATAAGTGCTTATTCATTTTGTGTAATAATACTGCAGATGAAAATATCTCCTCTATTTTATTTACTAGCATTCCAAATGAAAGTCTCAAATACTTTACATAATAAACACCATGAATGTTTTATATATTTTCGTTGGACCATCACAATCTTTTCTCCTTTTCCATAAGACTATCATTTTGTCATAAGGAAATAGACAATTTTGTCATAAGAAAATAGTGTAGCATGTTAATTTTTTTATGTAAATAGGTGTTGATCTTGTTTCTGTTTTCTGCAGATGCTGATTTTTCCAGCACTGTTTGTTAAAGAGGCTGTCTTTCCCAATTAGTGGATTTTGTTAAAATAATTATTCCTTAAGCATCATAAATACAATTCATGTAAAGAATAGAAATCTTAGGTAAAAAAAAAATTTAAAATACTTATACTAATATTATCGACAGCACATAACAACAATATTTTCTAGTAATTGCTGTTTTATTTTTATTTTAGTAGTTGATTTTTATCTTTTCTTTTTATAACCTTAAGGCATTTACATCTTTATATGTTGACCAGCAAAGTAGACCACATTTTAATTTCACAGTTTATTTTGTTTCAGAAACTGTATTTTTATCTTATTGTATCTCACATCACCTAAAGGTCCTTGAAGACACTCATAGTCACATAGTATTTTATCTGTAGGAATACCATCATTTTTGAACACTCTATTTTTCTTCTATATGAAAAAATATATTGAAAACCTTTTCACATCATCCTCTGGATAAATTTTTTATTATGGTATTCTTAGAAGTAGAATTCTTAAGTCAAATTATATGAATATATTCCCAGCTTTTTCCATATGTTGCCAATTGCCCTCAAGAGACATTTTCTTGACTCATAATGAGCTGTGCATGAACTGAATTTTCCTTTTAACTGAGAACTTGCCACCATTTAATGCTGTTTTTAAAGTCAAATCCATAACAATAAAAAAATTTTAGAAGCAATATGCCAAGCATGTATT
Organism: Elephantulus edwardii; assembly: GCF_000299155.1. NCBI lineage: Eukaryota > Metazoa > Chordata > Mammalia > Macroscelidea > Macroscelididae > Elephantulus > Elephantulus edwardii. The sequence continues at coordinate 2,902,747 of NW_006400015.1, forward strand.
TTCAATCCTAGTTTTACAGTTCGATGCAGCATTTGCACTTAAACATGTAATCTAATCAGCCATGAGAGGGTAAAATATCTGTCGTCCATGAAACAATCAGTATAAGATTTTAAACTTAATAGCCTTCTGGTTTAAAATAGATCATTTCAGAAATTGAATTGCATGTGCCCTTTGTAACTGGTACCTACCTATAAAAGCCTTGTGACATATCAACACTGGTGAAAAACGTAAAAGCAAAGTTATAACACAAATCAACTCTAAGCTCGTAACAATATTGAAAAAAGACTTCCCAACAGCAATGAAACTGTCATCACCCCTGTGGTCCCTTAAAGTTTTCAACTGAAAGTCTTTGTGGAAACATTACATTTCTTTCCTCTTGGGTCACAGTTGGAGGACTTGAACCACTGAAACTTGAGTAACAGTTGAAAGCTTGGCCTTCTGTGCCATCAGAGCTCCTTCAACAGTAAGAATAACTCAGAAAACAATAGGATGATATCATCAGTCTGGTGGTAAGAGTTGTTGCACTGCTCACACAGAGGCATGGGCTTTGAATTCACCCGTTATTCCATAGAAGAAACATGGGTGGTTTTCTCTTGTTTGATTTACTGCCTCTGAAAACCTGCTGGCAGGTCAGCTATGCGTTAATTCTGGCTCCATGGAATGCTACAACATCAGATGAAAAATGACTGTCAGTGTAAAATTCCATACCCAGATGAAGTATCATTGAAGAAAATCAGGAAGATCAAAGGTATAACAAAATAATGTATTCATAACTCTTTTCCAAAAGACTTGCCCATTGCCCCTCTCTCTGCCTTATAATAGAAACTGACACATGGCTGGCCCTGCAGCAGATTTTTGAGAGATTGTAAATTGTACAGGGATGATAAATAATTTCTACAAAAGAATAATTCAGGACAATAAAATTTCAGCCTGAAGAGAAAATTCAGGGAAATAATTATTATGATCAGTTACTCATACTTATGCAAGAAAAACTATATAAAATTGAGCTTTAGTAATAGTTTTAATAAAAGGAACTAAGAGAAAATGTTAAAATCGAGGTGAAGGTAAAATTATGGCCAAAATTGTGACTCATATATCAAATGTGGTAATGGTTATCCAGGGTGGACAGTGTTTGGTGGAGCTCCCCAATTAAACAAGCTTGGAAGCAGGAATGGCATCCACTTTTGAAATATCTTGCCTCCAGACAATCTTTGAATGTGAAGAAATGATGAAAGTTATACAAGTGTTCAGGTTTTTCATTCATAGGGTCACTATGAGTCATCTATGACTTGACAGCACTTAACAACAACAATAACATAGAGATAGTTTTGTTGGCCTAGTGCATAAAAAGTGATGCTACCAAGCCAAAGGTGGGCGATTTTAATCTATAGCCCTCAGGACTGGTTTTTATTTGTTTTAGGTCGAACATTCTTCTAAGTGGTCTAGCACTGGTCTGTCTGTGTGCTGTACAGCGGTAACTCGTGGTTGCTGTGAAGCTGAACACTGTGACACTGATGTGTCAAATGTGAAAATGGTCACCTATGGTGGACAGTGTTTGGCGGAGCTCCCTGATTAAAACAAGCTTGGAAGCAGGAGTTGCTGCCAGAAACGCTATGAACGTGGAGAAATGATGAAAGTTGTACAAGTGTTCATGTCTTTCATTCATAGGATCACAATGACTTGTCTAAGACTCGCCAGCACTTAACAACAATAGCAGTAGAGTCCAACTTGACTAGAAGTCAAAATATCATGTAGCTGTGGTCCAGCTTTGTATAAATGTACCTGTTCTTGTCAGATGTCATGGATTAAAGTCCCGTCCACACAGTCCTGTGGACAGCACCCTGCCCTATCCTGTGTCATCCTCACAATGGCTGCTGTATTTCAGCTCTTTGTTATAGTCGGTGTTGGTGAGTTGTGTTCAGAAACTTTGCCTGCTCGCTGACCCTCCACGTTCTCAAGTGTGATGTCCTTCTTTAGGGCTGAGACATTCCTGATAATGTACCCAAAGTATGTGAATCAAATGTCTGCCGTGTCTGTGTTTAAGGAGCATTTTGACTGCACTACTTTGTAGATAGATTTGCTTGGTCTGCTGGCAGTCCGTGGTGTATTTGGTACTTTCGGGGGGCCTTTCTCTCCTTACAGACTTTCTTTTTCAAGCATGACATAGTTCAGAGACGGGCTTCTGCCGATTACGTGTCTGAAGTATGAGAGAGGATATCTTGCCATCTTGGCTTATTTTTTTCTTTTATTATTGGCTTACTTCCAATCATTCATATGCATTGTGCTTTATACAATCATTCATATGTGTTGTATTTTATATAACTAATTACTATTGATCTATTCCTACTCTCTCTCCTTATCTGCAAGTCCTCATGGGATCATCTTGCTTTCTTGAGGAGCATTTTGGCTACATTTTTCCCAGGCTGTTTGCTTCTTCCACCAGCCAATTTGTGTTCAATATTTTTCACTAATAATTCAAAGGCATCATTTTCCCTCAGTCTTCATTTTTGATTGCCCATCTTTGGCCTGCTTATAAGGTGATTAAAAATGCCATGGTTTGGTTTAGGGACAACTTGGTCCTCAAGATGATAGCTTTTGTTTTTAAAACTTTGAAGAGCTTTTTTTTCCATACAGCACAACTGCCTAGTGCAAATAATCTTTAAATCAGACACCTTTGAAACATAGCATTGTGTAAAGATGAAAAATAAAGAATGACGGAATGTACCAATTACTTACATAAAAATGAAAATAATAAACAAAGGGGGCAAGAAACATTTTAATCATACAATGTGTCACTAAACCTAATTGCAAAAAGAGAGGTTCACTAGAAATACGTGGAGTCCTGATATGTCTAATGGCCCACATTATGACACCCAGTATAATGTGCATAAGGTGCTAGTTAGTCACTGTCATTGCCAGACAGAAAGATACAAGTGGACACGGAGCACGTAGGGATTTGAAGTGTCCCGTTTGAACATGAGCATCAGCCCATGGGTGGAGCCTCTGAAGCTGGAGGAGTCCAGCCCTGAGTTCCCCGGTGATGCAAGCAATTTCTATTCCACTACTTACGACTGTGTAAAGATGTTTGACTGTGTAGATCACAGCAAACTATGGCTGACACTGAGAAGAATGAAAACCCCAGGTACTTAACTGTGCTCAGGTGAAACCTGTACCTAGACTAAGGCATTTTTATCCAAATGGAACAGGGGAACTACTGTATGGTTTAAAATCAGGAAGGGTGTGCACCAGGGGTGTATCCTTTCTCCACATCCTTTCAGTCTGGATACTGAGCACGTAATTCATGAAGGTGGATGAAAAAGAAGGTAGCATCAGGATCTGAGGAAGATTTCTCAACAACCTTTACTATGTAGACACCACAAACCTGCTTGCTGAAAGGGAGGAGGACTTGTTGCAAAAGATCAAAGATGACACAGCCTTCAATATGTATTGAATTTTAACATAAAGAAGGCAAAGATTCTTATCACAGAGCCAGGGGGCAACATCGTGACAGATGGAGAAAGAATAGAAATTCTTAATAGTTTTCTTACTCAGATTTACAATCAATATCCTAGGCACCAGCAGTCAGGAGATAAGGAGATATATTGCTTTGGGCAAGTCCATTGTCAGGGATCTGTCAAAAACACTGAGAAGAGTGGAGTCAGTTTGAAGATTAAAGTGTGCCTGATTCATACCCTGGTCTTTTTAATTCTTTGCCATGCATCTGGGAGCTGAATGCTGAATAAGAATTACAGAAGAAGAATTGATGCTTTTGAGTTGTGGTATTGGAAAGGAGTGCTGGATAGCCCGTGGACTCTCAAAAGAATGAACAGGTCTGTCTTGCAAAAGGTAGAGACAAAGTGCTTCTTGGAGGTAAGAGTGATAAAGCTTTGTCTCTCATACCTTGAACATGGTGCCTGGAGAGGCTGTTCCATGGAAAAGGATATCATGCTTGGAAAAGTGGAGGTCAGCGAAAAAGAAAAAGACTCTTTCCCCCCCTACTAGTTTATTTACAAAATTCAAATACAAATTTGAAAACATTCGTTCAATTTTCCTCACTGCCCTCATCTATAAAATTGTGCAACCCATTGATTAATACCCCCTGCACATCCACATCTCTCTGCTTCCACCTTCTCCCACCCCTCCTGGATCCTTATACTCATTCTACAATAACGTTTTATACAACATTAGTATATAACGTTTATAAACAAACGTTTATATAACGTTTATCCTTATGTGACTGAGTTAGTTCACTCAGCATAATGATAGCCAGTCCCTCCCAAGTTAGGTAATAATTTACAAAGTTATTGCTCCTGCAAGCTGCATAGTATTCCTTTGTGTGAATGTACCATAATTTCTCAATCCATTTGTTTGTGGTTGACATTTCAAATGGGGAAATGACAACCTCTTCAACAAATGGTACTGGCAAAACTGGACTTCCACCTGCAGGAAGCTGAAACAGGATCCACATTTCACACCATACACAAAAGTCAAATCAAGGTGGATTAGAGACCTGGGAGTAAAACCCAAAACTATGATGTCCTTAAGAGAAAAACTGGGAACAAGCTTAGAAGCACTAGTCCAAGGTATAAAGAAACTGCCAAATACAACCAGAAGTGCATAATCTTTAAAGGATAAAATTTATACATGGGACTTTCTGAAGATTAAATCTCTATGCACATCAAAACCTTTTCCAATAGGGTGAAAAGAAAACCTACAGACTGGGAACAAACATTTGGTAATCCCATCTCAGACAAGAGTCTTATAACAAAAGTTTACAGAATACTCCTTGGCCTAACAAGAAAAAGACTGATAACCCAATTACAAAGTGGGAAAAAGACATGGAAAGAATTTTCTCAGAGGAAGATATTCGAATGGCAGATAGACATATGAAGAAATACTCCAAATCACTGGCAATAAGAGAGACACAAATCAAAACCACAATGAGGTACCATCTCACTTCAGGAACAGTGGCAAAGTTTAACAGGGCAGCAAGTAATAGATGCTGGAGAGGATGTGGCGAGAAAAGAACTCTTTTATATGGTCTTGGTGGGATTGTAAAACAGTACAATCATTCTGGAAGGCAGTTTGGCGCTTCCTCAGAAAGCTGAACATAGAAATTCCATATGGCCCAGCTATTCTGCTACTTGGAATATACGCTGAGAATATGAGAACTGAGGCACAGAGTTCACCATTGCGAGAGGAAGACTCTCAGAGAGATGGATTGCAGTGGTGCCAACAGCAATGCACTAAAGTGTAACAAATACGGTGAGGACAACACGAGGGAGGACAGGATTCAGATTTGTTGTTCAGAGGGTTGCTGTACTTGACTTGATGACACATAACATCAACGGCAGCTTAACTGTCTACCAGGTAAGACATGCTCAATGATGCTTCAAAAGAAAGCTCTTGAAATGTCTCCCAGGTAAAGTTACAGCCAGGTAGACCCTAGCCAGCCATTCTTCTCTGTAAACAGTGTGTCACCATTTACTGTTATCTGACACAAGAACAATGAGTTTGACTCATACTCCAAAGCTTGGGTGGCTACAAGAAAAGCTACCGAGATATACCAGAAATGTATTAAAAAAAGGATACAATTACATATTCTTTGTTTATCATAGAGAAGCAAAAGGAGAGGAGGGGTGTGTGTATCTAAAACTTGAATACATTATGAATGAATAAAATGGAAAATGAAACATAGAATAATTATCATCCCAAAGCTTATCATTTGAAAGAGAAAATAATATGATCAGGTCAATGGCAAGATTACACAGAGAAAGAAGAAGATCAAAAACACATAAAAACTAGTAGTAAGAAATGTAATTGGGTATATATTCTGTTTCAATTATTCATGGATATTGTGAATAAGTAAAACAAAATGTCTGAAAAAACTGGTAAAAATGTACTTTTATAAAGACATGAAATTTTAATATGAATGTAGACATTAAGGAATTTTTGTCTTAAAAAGATTTATGTATTGATTTTATTTTAGGAAACCCAAAGTGCAAACAAAAAGCAAATTGTTAGCACTGCTCTTCAAAGTAAGGAAAATAATAAATATCCTAATTTAAAAAAATCATTGGACAGACATGACGTCCTGATTCTAGACATCTACTTAAATATTAGCAGTATTCCATTAATATTTCAACAAGTTAACTAATTACAGAATCAGGGAAATACTATGATCTTATCCAAATATGCAAAGCCACCTGGGATGCTACTCACCAGCCCTTACAGAATGAAATCTTTTTTGTTTACAATTTCAATAGAGGTCTACTTCTTGGCATTCACACTGTACGGATGACTCACTCACGTCATATCCATCCAGCGAGATCTTCCAAGGTGACTAGCATATGGAAAGTGGACTGCGAAGAACCTACAGACAGCAGTGTTGGCTCTAACAGGGTAACCCCGTGACGGGCTGTCAGTGGTTCCCCTGGGCCACTGGGCCGGCCACCGCTGTCCTCATCACTGCTGGCCAATTTCCACCCAGGTCCCTTGGAGCAGCCCTTGGTCAGCATCTGCATCAGCAGGACTGTCCCAACAGCAGTCCTAGTCCAGGGCCTCCTGACTCAGACAGCAGCCCCTTGTCCTTCCTCTGGCCTCTTGGTTTCAGCAAGACTTCTGTGTTTCCTGGACCCGTTGAACTTCCAGTCCCCTCTGGTTCTGCTGTAGCAACAGGTGTGACCCAGTGTCCCGACTGCTGTGCTGCCATTTCCCTGCCCAGCTCGGCTGGCCTTGCCTCTGCTCTCTGGGCCTCCGAGGCTGACCCCTCCGGTCAGCCCACATTTCTGGTGGCAGTCCCTCCTGCCAAAACAGCCCGGTGATGCGGGAGAGGTTAACCTCAGGGTGCAGCTTCCATGTCCTCAGGGACATGTATACCCCCTACCAAGAGCAGAACAGTCCTTCTCACTTCCCAGGGAGCCTGTAGCTGCCTGGGCACACCACTGACCTAAAGAGACTGAGGCGGCGTCTGGCCCCAGCTGGCCCACTTCAGCTTAGGACAGTCTTCCCTTATCAGCCTCTGTTTTGTCCTTCATACCAGCACCAAAGCTGACACTCCTCACCGAGCATGTGTCTGATACCCAGGAAGCATTATGCAAATGTGCAGAATACATTACACTAAATGGGAAACATGAAGACATTCCTTTAACTTCAGAAACGAGAAAAGATGCCACCAATGACCTTTGCCCTGCAGATCCCATTCAAAAGAATAAAAGTGAAGAAGAAGTAAAAGAGCAGAAAAGAAAACTAAAACTGTGATTTGAAAGGCAGTCTGCTGGGGGGAAAAAATCACTCCAGCTAATGTTTTAGAACTATTATGGTGGTTATTGTTAGGTGCTGTGAAGTCAAGTATATAGAGCCAATAATATTACTGGTGATTATAAGACCAATAATATAAGAAAAATCAATAGCTGTCTTCTGAAACCTACATGAACACTTACTGATAGGCACCTCAGAGTGGGTGCTGACCCACATGGCCAGTGTATAGCGGAAGGATTCACTGCCCGCTCCCAGGCGGAGCTGACATCCTTGCTGCGTTTGTGCAAAACAGAAACAATTAGGAAAGGTGCCACTGTACCTTCTCAGGGTCTAGGCTTTGCATTTTAGTACCTTCCTGCAGTGGTGCAATCAAGGCTCTGTGGAGAGCTAACTCATTTACAGGATCAGAGCAAGAAATACCATCTTCATCTGGAGTAAGTGGGAGAGCAAGGGGACAGACCATACCAGTGACACTGTCAGAGGGGAAGCACCCAAACGTCTGCTGATACATTTTAGTGCAGTGCTTCAGCAGACGTTTTAAACATAAAAATACCCTTACAGTTAGTTATAACCACTAAGAGTGTTTCTTCTTAAACCCAGCTTCCCTGAATCCATATACCTATAAAGCTGAAATCCTACATTGAGGTACTTGTTGAAACTTCTAATGATTTCAGGTCAAAATTGTCAGCGTTACTCAGTTACAAGCTGCTTCAAATAGCTGGTTTCATCGGCAGGGATGTAAGAAGGTACTAATTTTGAAATTTTACTTGGGTTTTACCCACAATTTTGTGTAATGGTTGTGGTTGTTAGGTGGTTGTGTATGACTCGTGGTGACCCGGTGACGATGGATCTGAACCTGGTCCTATCCCGTGACATTGTCATCATCTCTGGGGCTCTACTGTGTAAGTCATCTCATTGTCGTCTTGCTCACATGGTTTCCGGTAAGAAGTCAAAGCTTCAACTAAAGAATGGCCCTGCATTGTAGGTGACTGTTACTCTCACATGTTTTATCCTTGTCTTTGATTTTGGAGAATGTATCTTGATGCTTTTCTTCTGGGGTGGTGGTTGTTATATGTCGCCGAGTCAATTATGAGTCATAGTGACCCTATGGACAACAGACATGAACCCTGTCCTATCCTGTGCCATGCCCATCATTTCCGGCATACTTGAGCTCGTTGCTGTAGTAACTTTACCAAACCATCAGGTTGGGAGTCTTCCTCTCTTTCATCGACTCTCTACCCTTCAAAGCGTGATGTCCCACTCCAAGGAATAACATCTCTGCAACATGCCGAAACTATGTGAGATGAAGCTTTACTGTTTTTGCCCCAAGGAACATACTAGCTGCACTTTATCAAGGCTTAACTGATTGGTTTTCTTGTCATTCGATGGAATATTCAACACTCTTTTCCAATGCCACAGTTCAAAGACATCAGTTCCTCTCTGTCATCTTCATCCATTGTCCAGCTTTCACATGCATAGCAAGTGATGGAAAAGAAAATGACCTGAATCAGGCACACCTTTTGAGAGGGCTCTGATAGCAGGCTTGCCCAGTGCTGTATATCTGCTTTCCTCACTGCTGGTATCATTTTGAAAGTGAAACTAATTAAAATAAGGGGGAAAGTTATGTTGTTTTCAAAGTTTAGTTACTAAATTCTCTCTCTCTTCTCTCTCCTCCCTCCTGCCTTCTCTCTCCTCCCTACTCCTCTCTCCTCCCTCCTCCTTCCTCTCTCCTCCTTCCTCCTCCCTTCTCTCTCCTCTTTCCCCCTCCTCTCTCCTCTCTCTCCCCTCCCCCTCTCCCCCTTTATTTCCCTCCCTCTCTCTCTCCCCCCTCACTCCCTCCCTCTTTCTCTTTCTCTCCTCATTTCTGATGTCGAGCTGATTCATAGCTGACCCTTTATTGGGCTTTCAGATGATGCAAACCATACACAAGTTTATCTATCTCACACTGTAACCAAAATTGCTCTAATTCAATGCAATGATTCCAGAAAATCACTTTGTTGTTAGTGTTCAATTCATTTGATATATTTAAGCAATTTATTAATGCATTCATCATATTTTATTCTACTATTGAAAGTGATCATCTAAGGATTCTGTGTGGTCTGTTTTAGGAGGAGGTCCATATGGGTTAAGATGAGACCAAGGGTTTCTGCACTGCATGTTACCAATCCTAGTGACATCAGTGAACTGAGTATCTTCTAATGATAGAAAGGGGGGGAAAGGCTTAAAAAAAAACACAACCCATAATAGGAGAGCTCAAAGAGAAGAGGGAGTGTGGGAAAGCTAGGGAAGAAGAAAAACAGTAAGAGAAGAGAAATGTTAAACTATTTACTATCCAGCTCTTCACGAAACAGAGTTTCTACAAATAGTGACGGTAGCAGCTCACATGCAGAGAGTGCTCTGTAAAGGTCTGAATGCTTTCATACGGAATCTGTGATAGATAAAGTCTTTAGGCTCAGATCATCATCTTTAACTGAGAAATTTGATAGTTGTCAAGGCTAATGTTAACTTTTTAAATCAGTGCATGTAAATAGCCTTTGGGAACACGAATTTTGTTTTCCAGGGTCATTTTCTGGGATGTGTGCTGACTCCTGGGGAGGGACAGTGGCACAGTGGGTAAAGAATTGTACGACCAATGCAAAGACTCCTGGGTTGAATCACCCAGTTATTTCAAGGGAGAAAGAGGGGCAGTTTCCTCAGGTGTGATTTGCAACCCCTGAAAACCAACTGGAGGGTTGGCCATGACTCGATGGTGACTTGAAGGCAATGAGTTTGAGTTTTTTGATCTGCAAACTATATGGAACCAGGCACTAAACACTTAAATTAGCAGCTGTGTTGTTAATATTGAATCCACTGAAAAATTATGGAGACAGAAAAGTTATCCTTCATTGTATTACTTTTGCTGCAAAGAAGTTTTTTCTCTGCTTTCAATGTATTTCAATATATTGATTCCTATCACTTCAGTATATTCTGTTGTCTATTTAATTTCACTTCTTTTTCCCTTTTAATTTCAATCTTTTCATTTTCTGCAGCTTCTTCCCCCTTTTCAATATGCTAATCTCCCTGAAAGTCTCTGTTTCTCATCAGCCATTAAATCTGACTAGGTTGAGGGATGTGAATTGTTTTACTCTAGATTCTAATGTCAGAGTGTGGAAGGGAAGACATCAGAAGAGCCAACACCGCTTCTCTGTTTGTCAACTCTTCGTCTTAGTTGACTTAGTAACTGAGGCAAATGTAACTCCCTTTTCCCCCCTATACATAATTTTCTGAAGTTGTCCACAATTAGACACAAAGAAAGAGAGGAAAAGAAACACACTCACACACATACAAGATAGAGCTTTATCGTGCTATGTCCTGGGGATGATGACAATGGCATAGGATATCACAGGGTTCAGATCTACTATCAAAGTGTTGCTGTGAGTTGTAGTTGACTCAATGGAACCTAACCACAACATGTTGTTGTTGTTATTGATTTGAGTCAAGCACAACTCATAGCAACCCTATGAACAAAAGGCCTGAAGCTCCTGCACAACTATCGACATTTATCAAAGTTCATAGAGTTTCCAGAGGCATGTTGTTTAGGAAGTGGATGCCACTCCTGCTTCCAAACAACATGACAAGCTTAAAATCCTTAATGTATTTTAACAGGAATGTATACTTACAGGAGTAACCTAACCCACTTCCACTCCATTCCCAGGCTTCCTGGTGAGTTATGTTCAAGGTTTTGTATATCTGGATATTATTGCTTGTTGTCGTTACGTCAATTCATAGCTGACCCTCTGGTGACGTTTCAGAGGTAGTAAGTCACACAGAGCTGCTGCTGAATCAGAACCATATACATTTGGGTTGACAGAACATGTAATTCCTTACCATCAGGCCATCAGAACTCTGGATGTTGACTAGATCCAGTCACACACCTCTCTTGATCTTAAGCCGTGCAGTATTCACTTCTGCTGGGTAATGAACTAGGTGGCTTTGGTGGCATACTTCACAGGGAGCTGTGCGGCTACCCAGAGGCATGTGTTCGCTCCTCCAGAGAAATGTGCGTGATCTCCTCTCTGGTGACTAACAGCCTAGAAACCCACTGAAGGGTCAGCTCTGGACTTTTTATTTTTATTTCTTTTTTTATTTTATTTCTTTTTATTTGATGACAAGGAGAGAGAGAGAAGGAAAAATCTTGATCAATACTCATCTTAAGTAGTTCTTGAGTCTTCATTTTTGCGATTCTAATTGATTCTCCTTTAACTGCCGCATTTGGTCTGGTGTTTATTCACTTATGTGAGGACTTGGAGAGGCTGCATTCGGGTCTACCAGCAGATGTTTGGCTGTTACTGAAGTCTCTGAAATCTAGTTCATAATATCAGTTGGTATTCTTCATGACCCTTTTTAGTAAGCCCTATTTTTTTTCTCCAGAAATCATTAAGTTTGTTTCCGTGAACAAGTAAATTGTGTTTGACCAGCTGTTCTATTGCACTCATTTCCAGAAAGAATTGAATTTACTTCTGAACTCTGAACTCACAATGGGTTAGCTTGGCAAAATGTGTTTTCTCATCCTTAGCCCAAAAGACCGAGCACACACAATTATTTAATATAATGTGATTTCAACCATTGGCTTGCAATAAGATAAAGGCTTATAGCAACAACAGTGCATTTTCCAAAAAGTGCCACCATGAGAGAGTGAAGAAAGCACTGCTAATGCTGAAATGTTAGTTGCAATTTATTCTTCTTTATTGGATCAGTACAAATATAAGTGGATATTTTTACCAGACCTCAATGCCTAGTTATTTTTCATCAGTTTATGATGAAATGACTATGCGTGATTTATGAGTTATAATCAAGAGCTTTTAAAAATTGCCATCACTCCTCAAACATCAGTGAATGCTAAGAATTCAATAGGATCCTTCAAGTCTGACATCACACAGCATATTCGTGAAGCCCCCTGCCTAACAACATGATCAGAAAGGAGAGAACAGTCAGCACACATGTTTTAAAAATAATAGTAAAAGTGTAAATTAAAAGCACCTTGTTAAAGACAACCTCTTGATGGGGTTTCTCCAAGTCTTTAGGCAGCTTTTGTCTTTAGAAGATAGAGGCATGGAGTGGTTCCTGAAGAGAAAAACAAAGAGAAGTTCTTTCTCCTGAAAAAGGTGGACACATTTATAAGCAGCTCACTGTAACACTCACTTTCTAGACTCCAGGGGTTGCTCTGCTCTGATACAGATTCATGGTGTGCATAGCATCTAGCTGGGTAAGCTGGACAACCACCGTGGGCAGTGATGTTCGTGAGGAGTGGTGGAGGGGATCCAGGAAGCACAGACTGGAAAGCTCAGGGGGGTTCCTGTGTCACGGATAGCAATGTCCTTTGTCTCTCACTTAGGACTCTGGTGTCTTTCAGTAATATAAAATGGCAGCAGAGGATTTTGTTAGTGTTCAAGTAGAGGAAAAGATACTAATTATCAAGTGTGTGACCCACTCATAGTTCACAGGAGCTTGAGCAACCTGGAGATGATGGGGCGGCACAGGATAAGGTTCTGACCTAGAGTTCATATGGAGACCCTTTTAGGATGTACTTGCTTGTCCTATTGGAGTCCTTGGGCACTCCGTACTCTTCTCTAACGCCACACTTCAGAGGCTCCTGCTCCTCCTCCTCTTCTTGCTTTGTTTTTGGATATACTGAGTTTTTATTGATTTTTCTTCTTGCAGTGCTCTTCAGTGACGTCCTTGGCCTGAAATTCTTTGACACAGTCCTTGACAGCTACACAGGTGCAGCCCACCACTTTGCGGGGCTTTCCTTCTCGGTCAGTATTGCAGAGACCCCCCCCCCCCACCACGTCCCCTAGTTTCTTGTTGTCATCAACCTTTATCAGGTTGACTTGGTCTTCAGCACAAAGGGCCTCTACTAGTTTGACATGTACAAATAGACCCATAACAGTTGGAAGCGAGCATGCAAAGATGAGCTTGGCACGCATCTGAGGCTTTGGCAGCATCCCCCTGCTAGGGGTGAAGGTGGTCTTCAGCACCTCTGGAGAAGCTTAGTCACATCAGTTACACCTTTGTATCCAGCGGCAGAGCTTTCCTGGGCCATGGCGCTGAGTTACGGTGGAGCAGAGTCTTAAACACACCTGCACCTCACTCTGCCTTGACACAGCTCTCCACACAATGATGAGGGAAAGGGGCAGTGGCTGTTCCTATGTCTTTCTTACTCATTATCCAACTTTTCTTTCCATAGGAAGCAATTGGAAATGCCAACACTTGAGTCAGACACTTCTTAGTTACACGGTTGTATTGATTGTAATATTTTCTGCTAAGAGAGAGTCAAGTGGGACCCGAAACCAGAAAGAACTTGAAGAAATGGAGAGTTCTGAAATTTTCAGTAGGAAATTGAGATCTGCACCTGCACGGTAACTAGTAATGGATTGCCAAGGTCGTCCTGAGGGACCTTCTGAGTTCAGAGACTATAAATTTATAGAGTTGTTAATATGCTATGCTTCATGAGAGACTCTGTAAAAGGGGGAAACTTGATTTTCAGAGTTTTGAGTTTCTCGTACAGAGGAAGAGTCGTACTCTTTATTGAGTTCCCTGGCATAAATCTTCAAGTTACCCGTCTATCTTAGATGATAACCATTTATACCTCAACATATGCAGCTGGCCAATGAGATGTTTGGTGAACGTTATCTCTTTGACAGGAATTATCTTTTTCATTCTCCAAGAAAAGCTACACCTACCATGCATGTTGAGCCACTTTGCTCTGCTTGTGACAGTCCTCCCCTATTCAGCAAACCCCATAGAACATTAGGGTTGAGCCTGCTTTATCACTAAACGTTCTATTAATGAGAAGCCTCATTTGCATGGATGCCCTTGTCCCCTTCTGTGGCTATCTAGCCAGGGCATGTCACCACGAGGCTATGAGTGATGGGAGCTTCAATGAAGCACTTGGCAAATGCTTGTCAGAGAAATTCTTAATAATAATAAATCCTGAGACAAGACAAGAGCACTTAAGTCTGATGGTGACAGTATAGTTTACAGAAATAAAGCCAATGTTCTCTGCTCCATTTTCGGGGTTTGAATGGTTTTAATCATGCGGTTTGGCAGACAGCTACATCAATCTATCTTGCCATATCTAAATTCTGCCATCTTTGGCTAGTCATCCGTAGACATATTTCAAAACTTCAAAACAAATCAAACCTTTTCCCCCTCATGTTTTTCAGCAGTCATAGAAGAATTCTCTCATTTACAGTTTGAAAATGAATGTGTCCTTTACAAAATGAAACGGGACTCTCTATTCACCCAGATTAGAAGCATAAGGGGTACTGTCAAATTAACCTCCTGAAAATACTGATGTTTTATGGAGTAACAATGCTGGGGCCAGTAGTTACTAGGTATAGGTTCCGTGACTTGATAGATCTATACAACTACACTCTTACATCAAGATCTTTTCTATTTTCTGACACCCTTCTTTGCTCTATCCAAAGTCCATGTATACCCAGTTCTCTCCATGCCTCAGGAGGGAGTGATGGGGACATGAGATAAGTATCTGTGGAAATAACATTGTACTGCCTACTTATAAAGATATTGCCTCTCATACACAGCTCATAGGCTCTGCAGGCTTGTTCAGGGCTGTTGTCTCTATTGCTCTAATAATATGGCTGCATATAGTTGTTCACAGCTTCAGTTTGCTCGGCTCCACAGTCAACACTCTTGGCACCAGCAGTCAGGAAATCAAAAAGCGTATCGTGATAGGAAAGTCTGCTGTTAGGGACCTCTCTAAAGTACTCAGGAGCAACAGTGTCTTTCTGGAGACTAAGGTGTGCCTGATACAGGCCATGGTATTTGCAATCGCTTGTTATGCATCAGAGAGTTGGACAATGACTAGGGAGGACAGAAGGAGAGTGGATGCTTTTGAGCTGTGGTGCTGGAGAAGGGTACTGAATGTACCATGGACTGCCAAGAAAACAAACAGATTCATCTTGGAGAGGATTAAACCAAGCTACTCCTTGGAGGCAAGGATTCTGGGGCTTCGTCTGACATACTTTGGACATGTTACCAGGAGGGATGGGTCCTTGGAGAGGGACACCATGCTGGGTAGAGTAGAGGGACAGCACAGGAGGGGAAGACCCTCTATGAGATAGATTGATTCGGTGACTGGGGTAATCGGGATGGGTGTGTCAGAGGCAGTGCGGTTGGCCCAGGATAGAGCAGGGTTTAGGGCTGTTGTGCATAGGGTCGCTATGAGTCGCAAACGACCCGACGCACATAACAACAACAGCAACATGTCACTTCCCTGTGTTCCTGTAACTCACTTATATTATGCACATGTTTTTCTATATCAAGTTGACTATGACTCCGAGACCCTATGAGCAATGGCTTTGAACGCTGCCCTATCTTGAGCCAATCTCATTGTCTCTTTCACATCTGCACCCATTGCCACAGTGACTATATCGTCCATCTCAACCAGGTCTTCCTCTGTATCAGTAACCCTCTACTAAGCAAGATGTCCTTCTCCAAGGACTGGTCCCTCCTGGCAACATGCCCGAATTATGTGAGATGGAGCCTCAAAATCCTTGCCTCCAAGGAACAACGTGGCTGTACCCTCTTTAGGACAGACCTGTTAGTTCTTTTGACAGTCCATAGTGTTTTCCAGACTCTTCTCCAGCGTCACAATTCAAAGACATTAAGTATCCTTCTGTCATTAGTCATTGTCCAGCTCTCAGATGCGTAGCAAGCGGTTGTAAAGACCATGTCCTGGATCATGTCATTATGCAGAGAGCCTTGCCTTACTATCTTTAATTTCTCTTCCACGGTGGATTAAAGTTATAATTAATCAAAGGATACATTATATTCATTCTTATGTCTTCAGCTACTAATGCAAAGGCTTTTCAAGTACTATGATCCATAATCCATTGCTTTGGAGTCCAGTCCAAGCCCTGACAGCCCTCTGTGGGACAGAGTAGAACCCCCCTGTGGAGCCTCCAAGGCTGTGATCTTCATGGGGCAGATTCCCACGTCCTTCTCCCAGACGGCGGGAAAGGGCTTGAAGCTGCAGCCTGCTGGGTGGCAGCCGAGTGCTCCCTCACGTACTCCTGTACTTAGCATCACAGAAACATGGTGTGAATTAAACCGACATAGGACACATAGCTGTAAATTCTGGCTCTACCTCTATTCTGAAGAGCAACAATGTCAGTCTAGATACAAAGGTGTGCCTCATGCAGGCCACGGTCTTCTCAATTACTTTTTATACTTCAGAGAGATGGATGATGACTAAAGATGACAGCAGAAGAATAGATGCCTTCGAGTTGTGGTGCTGGGGAAGAGTCTTGAACATGGGCTGCCAAGAAAATAGGTCTGTCTTAAGAGAGGGTTAAACCAAGTCTTTCCTTAGAGGCGAGCATTTTGAAGCTCCAACTCACTAATGTTGGGCACATGGCCAGGAGAGATCGATCCTTAGAGAAGGACATCATGCTTGGAAGGATGGAGGGACAGCTCAGGAGAGGAAGACCCCAGACGAGATGAATTGATATAGTAACTGGGGCGATGGGTGTTGGAATTAGTGAGACTGGCTCCGGACAGGGAAGGGTTCAGAGCTGCTATACACAGGGTCACTATACATCGCAGGTGACTCAACCAATAATGCTCTATGACAGCTTTGGAAGCAAGAGTGGCATCCACTCCTAAACAACGTGCCTCCAGAAACTCTATGAACTTTGATAATTGCCGATAGTTGCAGACGGGCTTCAGGCCTTTTGTTCATATGGTCACTATGAGTCATGCTCGACTTGAAGACAATCAACCACCACCGCCACTATTTTAATCTTATTGGATGCAGTTTCCTCATCTGTAAATTGAATTGCCAAGATATTTCTCAGAGCTTATTATAAAGATGGAATGAATGCTTCTCAAGATATCTTCTATGAGGAAGAGTCTTCTCATGGTTAAGAATTCAGAACTCACACGTAGAGTAACAGTGGCAAGCGAGGGTAGAGAGGTGTCTTGGAGCGAGAGGAAGATGAAGCTGCCAAGACTTTCATGTTTCCCCCAATACTGACTCTTGACACAGCTGCTGTGTTCTCCATTTCTTTAGTTCAGATTCCTTCACCTCTTCAAATCACATTGTAGAAACAATAGGTGAGTTATCTGCAGAAAAGATAGTTCCCATCTAAATCCTAATTCTTTAGGAAAAAAAAGCCCCTTGGTTTCTACACTGGCATCCCTCTGGCTAGTGCCACCTAGTGGCTGTGACCCATGGTTAGAGTGGCCCAACCCCACTACAACCCCAGGAAGGACCAAGCTTCTCATCCTGTTTTTTCCTTCGGGTTTTTTCCCCTCCTGTTGGCCAAGGTGGACACCCTACTTAAGAGAGGAATGAGAAGCATTACTCATAACAGAAAGAATAAAAAATGATGAAAAAAAGTAAAAAGAGTTGGAGTCGTGCTGAGAACCTCTACCTCCTTCTTACGAGCAAATAAAGGAATAATGAAAACAGAGGATGAATAGGTAGAATAATGTTAAGAAATTTTATCTCTAAGAGAAACAGAGGAGAGGGAGAGAGGGTAAGGTGATGGGCTTTGTGCTTTTGAAAAGGTCATTGTGACCTTCACTTTGAAAAAATGATTGGAGGGGGATTGCGCATAAAGTTAAGTATCTAGGAAAGGAAGAGGGGGGAGGAGGGGGGAGGAGGAGGGGAGGAAGGGGAGGACTAGGAGGAGGGGGAAGAGGGCAAGGAGAAGGAAGAAGGGGAGGTGGGGGAATAGGATGAAGGTGGAGGACAAGGGAGGGGAGGAGGACGTGGTCCTAGAATGAATGGAGAAAGAGAGAAGAATTAATACACATAAAACTATTAATTCAAATTCTCAAGATCAGTGATGGAATTGCATATTACAGAAGATGGGGAGATGGGGAGGTGGAAGGAGAGAGAGAGATGCCAACCTGATGACTTTTCTGTGTCCCTCACAGTGACATGGTTGGCACGGTTCTACACAGAGATAAAGGATACTGAAAATAGAGTTTGAAAGAGGTAACAGGATTACAGATTCAATTTTGATGAGAATTGTGGTGATGTTATGTGCCGTCGGTTCACTTGCAACTCATAGCAACCCTATGTACAAGAGCCCTAAACCCAGCTCTATCTTGTGCCAATTGCACTGTCTCCAATACACCCATCCCGATTACCCCAGTCACTGAATCAATCCACCTTGTAGAGGGTCTTCCCCTCCTGCACTGTCCCTCCACCCTCCCAAGCATGATGTCCCTCTCCAAGGACCAGTCCCTCCTTACAACATGTCCAAAGTATGTCAGATGAAGCCTCAGAACTCTAGCCTCCAGGAAGCAGCCCGATTTAACTCTCTCCAGGATCAATCTGCTTGTTTTCTTAGCAGTCCATGGTATGCGCAATAGTCTTCTCCAGAACCACAGGTCAAAGGCATCAAGTCTCCTTCTATCCTCCCTAGTCATTGTCCAACTCTCTGACACATGACAAGTAATTGTAAAGACCATGGCCTGTATCAGATGCACCTTAGTCTCTAGAAAGACACCATTACTCTTCAGTACTTTGGAGAGGCCCTTAATAACAGACTTTTCCATCACAATATGTCTAATTTCCTGGCTGCTGGTGCCAAGAGTGTTGACTGCGGAGCCAGGCAAACTAAAGCTGTGAACAATCTCAATCTCTTCACAATCCATCCTGTTACTGCCAATTGTTCCAGTGGTGATAATCTTTGTCTTCTTGACATTGAGCCTCAATCCATATCGAAGGCAGTCCTTGACCCTCTGCAGCAAGCACTTCAGGTCCTCCTCAGTTTCAGCAAGCAGGATTGTGTCATCTGCATGACAGATTTTTGATATATCTTTCACCAATCCTCATGCCAGACTTCTCCTCATAGAGCCCAGCTTCCCAGATAATCTGCTCTGCAAGCAGGTTGAAAAGGTATGGAGACAGGACACTTCCCTGGTGTACACCCTTCCCAATTTTGAACTTCCCAGTGTTTCCTTCCAGTGTTCTGATGACTGCCTCTTGGTCCAAGTATAGATTTCACATTAGCACAATCAAGTGTTCTGAGATTCCCGTTCTTCTCAGAGTCAGCCACAGTTTGTTATGATCCACACAGTCAAACACCTTTGCATAATCAATGAAACACAGAATAGTCTTTGAAATATTAAAGTGGAGAGGCCAGATAGAAAGTTAATAAAATCCCTTCATGCTTTTTTAGGAGTGGTCAAGATGAAGATAAATCTGAGTGATATGCTTCTAGGGCAAACCGAAGTTTGGGCTAGAAATTAAATAGTTGAGGGACAGAGCATGAACTATGAAAAGAAGGCAGTCCAAGAATGAACCTTAAAGAACCTAAAAAGTTAAAGACACAAAACTCTTTTCTAAAAAATAATAGGAAAAAAGCAAAAGACAGGCCTGGAAGGCAAAATCTGAAAAAGTAAATAATTTTTTAAAGAACTGAATACAGTTGGGAATTTAAATATTTTACTGAAAAAGACTCATTACCTTTGACTTGGTACCAACAGCCCATCTTCCAATGAGTTCCAATTATCTCCCACTGGGTGACATGGAGGCTAGACCTTGGGTCAACAGTTGTAGTTTGTTGTTAGGTATCATTGAGTCAAGTACAAGCCATAATGAGCTTATGAACCGCAGATCTGAACCCTGCTCTATGTGGTGCCATCCTCACAATTTCTAACACACTCGGCCCACTGCTGAAGTCACTATGTCAACCCACCTGGTTGAGAGTCTTGATCCTTTTCAGAGGCCCTCCACCTTCCCAGGCATGATGTCCATTTTCAAGGAATAACCTCTCCTAGCAACATGGCCGAAGTATGTAAGATGAAGCGTCACCATCTTTGCCTCCAAGGAGCACTCTGGCTCCACCTTCTCCAAGACATATTTGTTTGTTCTCTTGGCCAGCCAGGGGACGTTCAGGGCTCTTCTCCAACACCACAGCTCAAAGGCATCAATTCTTCTGTCATCTTTAGTTATTGCCATGCTCTTCAATGCATAGTGATTGAAAAGACTGTGACCTGAATCAGGTGCACCTTAGTCCTCAGATCAACAACAGGGGGAATGATTGGCTATTCACTTCTGAAATAACAGACCTCTGAAAAGGCTCTGGAGCTCTCTTAATTATGATGAGAATCTTATAAAACATATTCAGCTTGGAGCCTTCAGTGAGAGCTCTTCTGTGGGAGGACAGTAGCAGAAGCCAGACTTGACTGAGTGAATGTATGTGGGGGAGGTAAGGAGATGGAAGTTGACATTTGTTCATAACTTATATTAAAAAAATTGGCTTTGAAGAGGCCACTCATAATTGTAGTTTTTTAATTTCAATGCCATAGTTAACTTTTAAAATGATATCTTAAAATGACACATTTATTTTTTAATATTATGGAATCTTGTTCTGCCACCAAGTAGATATTAAGTTCTTGAGAAAAAAAAATCATACACAGAGATAAGGGAAGATCACCATATCCACAGTCCCACCAGCCTAACATACCACTTGTAGGTTTGTTTTCTGTTTCTAGTCTTTAGCTGGGAGCTCCGGTGATTAGTAGTAGGAAGTTGTGTTACCAAACCAAAGACAGGTAGTTTCCAACTGCCAGCTGTCCCGTGGAAGAAAGATGGGCAGTGTCCCCTTGTGTGACTTACGGCCTCTGCAAACCTGCTGGTGGGTCAATTATGAGTTGCTTCTGACTTGATGGCACACAATGACAATGAGGTCTTTTTTCACTTTTTATTGGTCATCCTAGACACTGGGCTGTATGAGGAGGAATGTGTCATCAGGGTTGGTGGAAAAGTCATCAACAACCTGCGTTATGCAGATGACACCACTCTGCTTGCTGAAACTGAGGAGGACCTGAAGCGCTTGCTGCAGAAGGTCAAGGACTGCAGCCTCTTGTATGGATTGAAGCTCAATATCAAGAAGACAAAGATTCTCCCCACAGGGCCAATTGGCAGAATCAGTATGGATGGTGAAGAGACTGAGATAGTTAACAGTTTTAGTTTACTTGGCTCCACAGTCAACACTCTTGGTAACAGCAGCCAGGAAATCAAGAGACAAATTGCACTGGGAAAGTCAGCTGTGAGGGACCTTTCAAGAGTACTGAAGAGCAACAACGTCAGGCTGAGACTAAGGTGTGCCTGACCCGGGCTATAGTATTTGCAATTACATGCCATGCATCAGAGAGTTGGACAGTGAATAGGGATGACAGAAAGAGAATTGATCCCTTTGAGATGTGGTGCTGGAGAAGAGTGTTGAATATACCATGGACTGCTAGGAGAACAAACAGGTTTGTCCTGGAGAGGGTGAAGCCTTAATGCTCCTTGGAGTCAAGGATTCTGAAGCTTCGTCTGACATACTTTGGGCATGTTGCAAGGAGGGACTGGTCCTTGGAGAGGGACATCATGTTTGGGAGAGTGGAGGGAGGGTGCAGGAGAGGAAGACCCTCGATGAGATGGATCGATTCTGTGAGTGGAGTGGTGGGAATGAGTGTGTTTGAGACAGCGAGGTTGGCACAAGATAGAATGGCGTTTAGGGCTCTTGTACATAGGGTCGCTATGAGTCACAAGCAACTCGATGGCACATAACAACAACAATTGCTATTTAAATGAAAGTTATAGAAAACTTGGATTTCCATTTATTCATTGTTGCACATTTTCCTTCCTACTCTCCCCCAGTTCGCTTTTCTCGTTAAAAAGATTCTTTCTTTTTTTTTTAGATTCTTTCATTTTTTTCACAGTTTCCTCCCTCCCCCCACCCCCAGTCCACTTTGCTTTGCACCCCTTATTCTGGACTATAGCATCTGTATCGTTTTGACAATTAGAAGATGTAACTGGATGAGTGATTTTTTATTTTTCACTCACCATTACATCAAACTTTTCTTCAAATAGGGTAATAGAATCTTCATAAACCACATTCGTGGCAGCATGATCACCCATGAAATTAAAAATGAGGTGGAATAATCCATGATTAGTACTACTAACCTGAAAACTTTCAGTGATCTAACTGAAGATAGAAAAATGCAAACATATTTTATTAATATGTATTATGTAGGTAATATTTCTATTGTCACAGTAACATATGCTAACTTATATTATTTGCCTGCTTTTCTATTAATGTGAAAACCTTATAACTTAATGCGGAGAAATTTAAGTACCTTTCAATATTTACCTTTGTGGGGGGATGGGTGGAGGGCGAAATCTGCACTTGGTGGGGATAACCAAGAGATATTCATACTTATTTCATTACCAGTTGGAGACAGTTGCACTAGGAAAGATTGTAGCCAGTGACCTCTCCAAATTACTAAGGAGCAATAATGCTAGTTAGAGGACTAAGGTGTGCCTGAGTCAGACCATGATCTTTTCAATTGCCTGTTATCTGAGAAGAGCTGACAGAAGAATTGATGCCTTTGAACTGTGGTGTTGGAGAAGAGTACTGCATATCCCATGGACTGTCAAAAGAACTTACAGATAGATACTGGAGAAGGTGCAGTGGGAGTGTTCCTTGGAGGCAAAGAGGATAAAGCTCCATCTCACATACTTTGGGCATGTTGCTAGGAGAGGCTATTCCTTGGAAAGGGACATCATGCTTGCGAAGGTGAGGGGACAGCAAAGGAGAGGAAGGCCCTCAACCAGGTGGATTGACACAGTGACTGTGGCATTGGACTTGAGTGTGACAGGAAATGGGGAAGATGGCCAGGGATAAGACAGTGTCGAGATTGTTTGTTCATGGTATCACTGTGAGTTGTACTCATCTTGAGAGCACCTAGCAATAACACAACATTATCAAAGGATCTTCAGTTTATTCACACATGTTTCATGTTAAAAATAGTTGATAAGCATTCCAGAGTTCACACATAGACTTAAGAGAGGCAAGTTCCCATAATTCTCAGTTGACATATTTGAACAGGCATTTTGGAAACTCCGTGTACATCAGAGCAAACCTGTCCCCCAAGAGGTATCCAATAGCTGATTTTTCAGACAGGAGGCACTGACGTCTCTTTAGACATCTGTTGGTGGAATGTAAACTCCACCTTTCATTAACAGCCAAGTACAAACACATCAACAGTTTGAAAAACTCCACAAGCTTTAAGGAGCACAGTTGCTAGCTGAAAGGTTAGCAGTTCAAATATATCCGGCCACTGCATGTGGTAAATCAGCCACCTTTTCCCCAAAATATTGACAGTTGTACATGACCAGTGGAGAGACGTTAGGAGTCAGATTTGACGCCATGATGGGATTTTATTGTTGCGTTTGTTTGGGGGGAATGAACATACATTCTTGAGAGAAAGATGAATTTTATGGTATTTGGAAAGTAAATAGGTGACTCTAGAATTTTCCATATTGATTCTGAGTATATCAATGTTAAGCAAACATATTTTTGGTAATTGTATTCCACTGAAGGACATTTTTATAATATGTAAGAGTCAACATTCATGTTTTTATTTGTTTCATTTTAAATAATATTAGATCTTGGATTTCACTAATGCTCAAATCCAACTCTGAAAAGATTTAGTAACCAGAAGTCTGGGTCCTTAAAAAGTTGATGGAATCCTTAAAAGTAGAATCCTTCCCGCAAGAAATAATCGATGGATGCCTAAGTTTTAGGTTTTAAAAGTTGTTTAAAAACATTTGAATAAATGTTGTTTGTTTATCTGCTAAGAGGTGGGATTATGTGATTATCGGGATTTGCTCTTCTCTGGTGAGTCTGAAAGCAAAGTTTTCCCACAAGGAGATGACGGCCACATGGTAAGAACAAAAGCTGTGCGGGTTGCTCCATAGTCCAGAGGCCCCTTTCCTCTGCTCACCTCACTGCTAAGAAGGCTGTTTACTGCGATGGATTAGGCAGCCTGCTGTCTCCCTTCTGGGGGTACAGGCCTCAGCAGAAGCTATGGACTCAATGACTAGGTAGCGGATTACTAGGAGAGGGAGGGGGCATCCAAAGAAACGGGGGGCATGGTGGGAATGACAGAGGAAACAATGGGAATCCAGAATCTCAATTCTAGGAGAGATGTGTCCAGCTGTCATTATGGCTGCCAGGCTGGTGGAGAGCTGGCCTTTAAATATGTCCATGTTGGGGTTTTTTATATTTGGACATGTTTTAAGGGGAGACAGGTCCTTGGAGAGGGACATCATGCTTGGGAAGGTGGAGGAACAGTGCAGGAGGGGAAGACCCTCTATGAGGTGGATTGATTCAGTGACTGGGGTAATCGGGATGGGTGTGTCAGAGGCAATGCAATTGACACAGGATAGAGCAGGGTTTAGGGCTGTTGTACATAGGGTCGCTATGAGTCACAAACGACTCGATGGTATATAACAACAACAACAACATTTTGGGGTTTTGCGTGTGTGTAACTATTTTGTCTACTGCTGGTAACATATCCTTTTTTTTTTTTATTTTTTGGTGTTTTGTTTTTAACCCCTTCTTCTACCCAGAAGATTGTGTCTCACCCCTCTGCCCCACCTCCCCTCCTTGGATACTCATTCTGCAATAATGGCCTTATACAGTATTTGTCTTTATCAGACTGCGTGTGTTCAGTTAGCATAATGCTCTCTAGTCCCTTCCAAGTTAGGGAGTAATATACAAAATCATTGCTCCTGTGTTCTGCATAGCATTCCATTGTGTGAATCTACCATATTTCTTAACCCGTTCCAGTGAGGTTGGACTTTTTTTTTAAACTACAGCCATAATTCTCTCAGTCCTTTAAAATGGAATCCATGTCTCCACTTTCTCTAAACACAACCCCCATATTAAAGCAGTTAGTTTGAAGGTTCTTCGACAGATGTTACACAGGAGAGCACGAGACCACCACCCTCTGGCCGAGAAGCCACGCCTCCTGCAGGTGTGGGGTGTGCGATGGGGTTGCTCCTGGAAACACGCAGGCATTTGCAAGGACTCTCCTTCCCTCCCTTGGGGTCACCTGTGGCACTCTGTTTCTGCATGCACTGTTTGTGAGAGAATCCTTACAACAAAAGCCTCCCTGCTGGGATTCAAATGTTGCTGTTTTTAGAAGAAACACACACATCTATGTTTAGGTATGAGTTGCACGCAACTCAGTGGCACAAAACAACAACAACAACAACAGCAATGTTGTAACTGTGGTAAATGTGTCAATTAAATATGGGATTATCTATCACTTGTAACTGAAGTTTTTCATTATTTAAAAAAAGTGCTTTTGAATTTGAGAATTTCTATATTTACAGTGTTAACTTAAAATTATTAAATGTTCTTCTCACTAGCACTTTAAGCAGAGAGGATAAACCTGCCACATGTATATGTTGTGTCCTCACTTCAATTGTGGTCTCCACAAAGGGATGGAGTTATTTATGGTAAACACAGCCCTTCCTATTGAGGATCTGTTCTTAATGACACAGCATTTAGAAGAGCATGTTTATTAGCCATTTGCTATTTATGTCACAATTCTGAGTCAGAATGGAATTCCGGGCTGGATGCAAAACTCGGCAAAGCACATCAGGATGACAGGACACAAAATACATAAAATTGTGGGCCGATTCCTTAAAGGATATAAAGAAAATTAATTACCACTACGACAAGTCAGTAAGATGGAGGTAATAATACTTTGTTTAATTCCATTCCACTCTGCCATTAGGGACAACACAGCGTCTGCTGATTTGAAGACAGAGGGCACATTTCTGGGAAAAGATTTTTCTTTCTTTTGTTCTGCTTTCTGATGGTTTCCCCTAGCTCTTTTTACCATTCTCTTTCCCTTTTCAACATTCAGTTCTGAGACCTGAAGATAGTATGCATGCCCTCAAAACAATATACTTATGGAAGTCTGGTGGTCTATAGAATAGGGCTCTTTCCTGCCAACCAAAAGGTGTGAGGTTCAAATCTTCCAGCAGCTCCTCAGATAAAAGTGGACAGCCTCCTCCTGTGTGATTTACGGCCTCTGAAAACTTTCTGGAAAATTGGCTATGAGCCGATTCTAACTTGACAACAGTGAGTGAGTAAGTGGGAAGGATACACCAGAAAAAAGATGCAGTGTATTTTGTTTTGTTTCATTTTGTTTTTAAATTAACCATGGTAAAGTTTAGTGCAATTGTTTGGTGTTTTGTTAAGGTTTTTTGTTTGTTTGGGTTTTATTATTATTGTTATTATTGACATAATACAATTTTAAAAGGGACTAAATAGCATTTTGGTAATTCTGAGATCCATCTACCAGGCATTAAACCCAGTTTTTGCTCTTAAACTTGATTAATGTTTTTTGACCTTGAACAAGGTGTCAGACTTCTTTGTTCCTTAATTTTCTCGTGTGTGAAATGGTACAATAAATGATACCACATATTGCAATTTTAAGAAGATTCTTTGGTACCGAAATACAAGTGGACATTCAAGATTAAGATTTTCTTATTTTGTAAATTAAGAAAAGCGCTAGACTCTAGGCGAGCTGACTTGCTTGCATGCTGTTAATCCTGCACCAGTTCACCTGTGACAAGTGTAACGTGAAACTGGGCTCTCATATCTCTTACTGGCCGTGAGGCAGCACAGAGCCAGCCAGATTCTTCCTGCTGGTGGTTGGATCCTATCTCCCCCTAAGAATGATCTCTACTGGGACAATACCTGATTTGGGCTTGTGCAGGGATTCCCCATCCAGGATCAGAAGGGGGCAAAGGGTCACTTCTATGCCTTTTTAACAAGCTAAAGTTACAGAGACCACTAAATCACTAGCTTCTGACCAAAGCTCAAACTTTACTACTAATATTCTGCCCCTATTTTTTGTCATTCAGTAAAACTAGGTTTTTCTACAGAATTATTAAATTAAAATGGTAGACTTGTCCCTGATTACTTATGATACTCGTCAGAGTTGTGGACCTTGATTTCTACCTTCCTCTCTTACTTACAAAGTCCATTCTAATGACTAGGATATTTTCTAGCTAGACAATGCTGAGCAGAGTTGGAAAGTATCAGTACTGTAACAGTTGTTGTTGTTATGTGCTGCCAAATAGCTTGCTACTCCTAGTGGCTCTATGTACAGCAGCCCTAAACCCTGCTCTATCCTGTGACACACCTACTCCCACCACCCCAATCACTGAATTGATCCATCTCATCAAGGATCTTCCTCTCTTGAGCTGTCCCTCTACTCTCCCAAACATGATGTCCTTCTCCAAGGGACGTCCTCCTTGCAACATACCCGGAGTATGTCAGATGAAGCTTCAGAATCCTTGCCTCCAAGGAGCAGCCTGATTTCACTCTCTCCAGGATGAGCCTGTTTGTTCTCCTAACAGTCCATAGTATATTCAACACTCTTCTCCAGCACCACAGCTCAAAGGCATCAATTCTCTTTCTATCCTCCCTAATAAGAGTTGTTGTTGTTGTTAAGTTGTTAAGTGCCATAGAGTTGTAGACCACCCATAGCGACCCTATGAACTAAAATATTGAACATAAGACTTTCATCTTTTTTCCAAGTTTATAGAGTTTCTGGAGGCAAGCTTTTCTGGCAGTGGATGCCAGTCCTGCTAGGTGTGTGTAAATTATAGTACTTGATAGTCCAGGCTCTGTAGCTGTATTTCCTGAATTAAGTTTTGTATATACTATTTAGAACTTAGCAATTTTTGGCCTCAGTTATTTTACCTACAGAACAAAAATGGAAAAAATAGTAAAAATAGAGAAAGGTGAATGGATTTAAGTAAATAGATGCTATTGTTGAATATGAGGTTGGAGTTATTCAAACATCAATCCCACTTTGACTTATAAACTTTGGTTTATATCTTTCAAAGTTTGGAAGCTTACACAGTTGCTGCTAGTGTAATTTGTTTATTGTGTTGTTTTTTAAAGATAATCTGCAGGCTTGAGGAATACTTAGTCCTCTGGAAAGCATATACTATATTTTAGATAGTTCTTTGAAGTTGCTAAACTATTGTGCTCATGTGAAACCTGTACTTCAACCAAGAAACAGTCATTAGAAGAGAGTAAGCAATCACTGAATGGTTAAAAATCAGGAAAGGAGTGCATCAATAGTGCGTCTTGTCTCCATACCTTTTCAATCTATATGCAGAACAGACTATTCTGGAGGCTAGACTTTATGAGGAGAAAGGTGGCATTAAGATTGGAGGAAGACTCATCAACAACATATGTTATACAGATGACTCAAACTTGCTGGCTGAAACCAAGGAGGACCTGATGTGTTTGCTACAGAAGGTCAGAGACTGCATTCTTCAACATGGATTGAAACTCAGTATCAGGAAAACAGAGATTCTCACCACTGAGCCAATTGGAAGCACATAATAGATGGAGAAGAGATTGAGTTTGCTAATAGTTTCAACTTGCTCGGCTCCACAATCAACACTCTTGGCACCAGAAGTTAGGAAATCAAAAGACTGTCAGGAACCTTTCTAGAGTGCTAAAGAGCAATGATACCAGTCTAGAGACTAAGGGGTGCCTGATTCAGGCCATGGTCTTTGCATATACTTTGTATGCATCAGAAACCTGAACAATGAAAAAGGATGACAGAAAAAGAATCGAGAAGAATCATTTGTGTTGTGGTGCTGGAAAAGAGTGTTGTGCATACTTTGGACTGCCAAGAGAACTAACAGGTCTCACCTGGAGATAGTGAAACCAAGCTGCTTCTTGGAGGCAAGGATTTTGAAGCTTCATCACACACACTATGGGCACACGACTAGGAGAGCCCAGCCCTTGGAGAAGGACATCATGCTTGGAATGGTGGAAAGTCAGTGCAGGAGAAGAAGACCCAGGATGAGAAGGATTGACACAGTAACTGTGGTAATAGGGGTAAGTGTATCAGAGTCAGTGAAACTGACTCAGGATAGGGTAAGCTTCACAGCTGTTGTACATAGGGTCACTATGAGTCGCAGGTGACCTGATGGCACATAACAAGCTATGAAAATTGTGGAGTTTGTCGCTTAATAGACCTTTCCTAGTGCAGATGACTTACTACGTGGAGAGGTAGGACTGTGCGAATGAGGTGTGCTTGCCTATACACAAAGAGATTTGCTATCTGCCATTCCACAAGGGGATTGGCTGACCTCAACAACCTACAGGAAAGTTGACTCGTCTTCGCAATAAATTGAACAGCTCTAGCTGAAGAGAATAAGACTTCTTCCTGTACCAAAAGAGATTCTTTGCCGAGCCAGGGAAGAGAGATGTACCCTGATCCAGTGACATGCAGGACACTCTTGGGGATGGCAGTAGCAGGGATGGCTGAACTGGAGAATTGGACAAGGCTCAAAGCTGAGGTTCCTGCGTCCACATATGGGGAGCAGTTTTGACTGCATTTTGTTACTATTCTGAATTACTACATTTTTACTCTCCCAGTATGCATCTGTGTGGTCTGTGAGCTGTCACATTGGAGGTTGGACCCAGCCAAGCAGTAAAATTGGTGATGAGATGAGTGGAAGCAGGCATGGAAGTGTGAGGGACATGTCTGACCTCATGGGAATTGGTTTTGTGTTCCTGATGCTCTGAGCGGGGATAGTTTCCCTTGTGAAAACGGTAAAGTCCAGATACGGTGCTCCCACCTGGCCCTGCTCTATTTACAAACATAAATACAACTCTAGTGTGGAGGATACAAACCTGTGATAATATTTTCTTTCAAGATGAATAAAACTAAGCAAAAGAATTTGTCTAAGGATAAAGTAGAAAGGAAGAAGATGGAGAAATTAAAGATGATTGAAATAGCTGACCCTCTAGTGGGTTTTTAGAAGCTCTGAATCACACGGGACAAGATTGCCCCTCTTTCTTCCTTGAAGCAGCGAGTGGACCCTAAGTGCCGTGCAATTCCTCCTCACCAAGCCAGCAGAGCTCCAAGAACACCCTTGTATGTCAGGATTAATGCACCCCTAATTAACTCTCTATCAGTCTCATTAATAACTAATCTAAATATTAATTTCCTTAACTCTCATAAGTCTCTTCTTGTCTCTACAATCGGCAGATGATTTTTTTCTTTAATTAAAGTGAAAAGATAATTAGGCTAGAGTTTGGGGTTTTTTAATTACCTTTTTTTATTGGCATTGGCAAACATATCAAATTGATATTTTCCATCTTCTTTTCTCATTTTAGCTGGTGAAGGGCCTCCTCTAATCGAACTCCCATCTCTGTATCCAGCTCTCATTTCTCTTTGCCTTCTAAACACTATGCTATTTCAGTCATCAATCATTCTCTATGAGTAGGCTCTGACTCAACGGTATATAACATCAGCAAAAATGGTCAGACAAAACTTGAGATCCAGATGAAATTGGATATTCCAAACAGATTTAATAAGATTGTGAGTTTTTTCTTAAATATTAGCCCAGTGGTGAAAGACCAGGGACAAAAATACAATGATGAGGTGCGGCCAGACATAGATGTTCTAGTAATCAAAGACACCACAAGTGAACGGCTTTCACTAACAGAAATGTCCTGGATGACTTTAATGAGCAGAAAAGTGTTCCCTGACAGTTTAAGGCTCTCGACCCAAGCTCAGGGCGCCAGCTTCATGGAGGGTGAGTGTGACTTGGAGAGGTTCATGGGTTTTAATCTTCCTCCGTGTCAGGGAACTTCCTCACACAGCCACCTAATTCCAAAAGCACACACTCCACTCCCGTGGGCTCCCTCCTGCTGGCTGTTTCTTGAGAGCACAGAGATAAGCCCCAGTTCAACCCACTTTCCTCTCTTTTTCTCCACAGTGAAATAAACCCCAAAGGAACTCTGCCTGTATGAAATCGGGAATCAGGGTTTCAGCAGTGTTGCATTTCCCTCATTGTCCTCTTACAGCTATTAGGTTCACCAGGCGACGGGGGATGATAACACAGCTTCCACCTTACGACGTGACATACGTGTATTTTTTGGGAGGAGGAGAATAAAATGACACAGTTGTTTTTTGCATTGAGGTAAAAAATGAATAAGTAAGCATAAAAATAATATTCAATGATTCTATAAGGATAAAACTTGTGGCCTAGTCCTTCATTATGGGATGAAATATGGAAGCAAAGGAATTAGTCACTTGGAAAAAAAATAGTGTTGTAATGGTTGCAATGAGTGGTGGAATAAGATTAGGTCAAACAATCAATGGCTACAGATGATTAAAAATAAGTGTTCCTAATGTATTTGTTGAATTCTTTTCAGCTGTGTCAAAATAACTTGGAATATCATAAAGCACTTAGAAATCAATGTTTCCATCCTCCACCTCTAAGAACCAATGATTTGGACTTTTGGTTCTGGTAAATAGTACTGCATATTCACACAATGAGCTGTCAAAAGACAAGCCAGTGTTGGGGAGAGTGCTAAAATGGACTAGGACAATGGCCTTGAGCATCCTTCAGCCTAAGACTAGAGCAGGATAGGGCAAGATTCAAGTTTGTTCTTCATCCAGTTACCGTGAGTCATGATGCACTTGATGGCCCCTAACTCCACAAAAACTCAATAGCCAGGGAGAATTAGGGAATTCATGAAACTTTGCTGACATTATTAGTCTAGAAATCTCCTAAGCTACTTATTATTAGTAGGCATTGGATTAATAGCATACAGATGAATAGTTAGTACCTTCAAGGTTTAAGGAAAAATAAATTTTAAAGGTTTTTGTTATAGATTTAAATAAACTTCCATTTCTATTTCTCAAATATATAAATTTAAATTTTGTTATTCTCTTAAATAATAAAAAATATTATCATCTCTTGCATCCACTTGTAATAAAAATAATAAAAACAGCCTCACAAAAACCCACCAAAATGCAAAACAATCAAACCCCATTTTCACTGAGTTAGAACCTCTTTATAACTGATCTTCTAAATTTCTGAGGGGGAAAAACCCCACCAAAAATAGAACCAACTGCAGCTCATTATGGAGTCATCGTGGACCCTCTGTTGGGCTTCCGAGACACTGAACTCACAGTGAATGGGCCAGTGCATTCAAAGTACTGGGGAGCATTCGAAGTACTGGGGAGCGTTCAAAGTACTGGGGAGCGTGCCCTTGTGGTCAGTAGCACAACTCTTGGAAAAAGGTCCTCAGAATTTGTAAAACATTTCAAGTCCATTTACCCTTGTAAGTACAAGTTAGAGGGGATGTTTAGAGTACATTTTGTCTAGCAACTCTGTTCCTTTCCTTTTAATTTTCACAGTCAACATTCAGGGAGGTTATGCCCAGAATTATGCACTAACAAATCTAGAATTCAAGCCTCGGGCTATGCAAGATGTAAGACCCAGCAGCTTGGTTTTTTTCCACACAATATTACATTGCTTTTAGTTTCAGAAACTGAAACAGCCTTCTAAGTGTTAGTGCAGTTTATAATAGTACATATTTCAGGGGAAGTCTGGCAACGGAGTGAGGAACTGTATTACCAACAAAGACATGAGATTCAAATGCACCAGCTGCTCCATGGGAGAAACACTGGCTGTCTCCTCCCATGTGATTTATTGCTTCTGGAAACTTGCTGGAGGGTCAGCTGTGAGCGGATTCCTACTCCTGTGTACATAGCAACAACAATGTATCTTTCACAAAGCAGATATATCCAATACAGAGAAAACACTTCATACTTGTCTCTAGTGGAAAAAAAACTGCTCAAAAAATGAGAAAATAGAGGAGAAATTAGGGGTAAAAATAGATAGTAACCTTTTTAAACTATAATAACATATTGTGAAAATGAAGAATAAATAGAAAACTTTAATTTTTCCCCAAATCTATAAGAATTTTACATGTTGTTGCACATTCAAAGTAGACAATTATGTAAAAAATCTTGTTTTACTAGTGAATTTGAGTTAAGGGGGAGGTAAAAATCTTCACACTCCTTGCTTTGTGATATGCAATAAAATTGAGTACACAACAATACTTGGATTAAGACATTTAAGAGAAAAGAGCAAGTATGTACAATAATAAACCTGGGAAATTTTTAGCTTTTATGCTAGAAACATTTATGAGTAATTTCAATGCAAAATTATAAACAAAAATGAATATATTTATCACATAATCCTTAAATAAAATAAGGCAGTGCAGTAACTCTCCAAGTTACCCGTTCAGATTCATAACATTTTGTATTTGCCCTTTAATATGATGTAAATTTGTCTTCTCTCTGAAATGGTTGAATCGAGCCCTATTCCCAACAAATTTCTATTTACTATCACCTTCACTTTCCTACATTGAAAAGTTTTTCAATGAATTAACAGATTTCAAGCCTTTTCTTATACTGATAGGGTTTCCAAGTGACAGGGTCTAAACATGATAGGGTTCCCAAGACTGCAAGAATTTAAAGGAACTGTCTGTGTAATATTTCTTAGGAGCAATGGTGGGTTTGAACTGCTGACTCTTTGCTTCCCAGATGTCAGTTTTAATCACAATACCACCAGGATTCTGTCTTGTTTTAACTTAAAGCTAAATGAGAGTTCTAAGTACCTACTCTGATTTTCCCACAAGTTAGACTTAAAATACATTTAGCAATATATCTTGTCTGTAACCTAGGTGCTAACTACTTTTAAAAGTATAAAACACAAAGACAATAAACTAGGAAACTGTTGGACTTTATGAAAAAGAGTTGATGTCATTCTTCTTTGTTTCCAGCTTTTATGTTTCAATCACCAATTATTATCAGCACATCTTGGTTGCATATTTTATCAATTTCAGGCTGCAAACATTGGCAGAAATTTTTTATTTCTTCATCTTTATCTTTGTGGTTGGTGCAAATATGAGAATAATAGCTGTATGAACAGGACTTGCATGTATGCTTATGGGTAGAGTTCTGTCACTCAGAGCATTTCACTCCAGGACAGAGGTGAATTATTCTGTTTGACAATATATGCCACACCATTCCTCTTCAATTTGTCATTTCTGGCTAGAAGACCATGTGATTGTTTGGTTACAAAAGGCCAATATCAGCCTATCTCAGCTCATTAATGCCTAGGGTGTCAATCTTTATGGATTCCATCTCCGAGTTCTTGTTGGATGTGTGCTGCTGTTTCTCTTCACACTGAGTCTTGTCACATCACATAGGAAGTTCTTTTGTTAGATTTAAACTTCGCTCCATCAGTGTCGTTGCAGTGGGCTCTACTGTAAGGGGGCAGCTCTTCCTTGGTCATATAGAGAGATCTTTGCAACCTGAAAGGCTCAGCTCCTGGTACCAAATCCAACAAAGTTTCTTTGATATCTGTAGGGGTTTTGCAGGCCTACTGTTTCAGAAGTGGATGGCCAGTCTTACTACGCAGTCCGTCTTAGTCTGAAAGATTCGGTGAGACCACACGGACAACGCTGTGAGAGCTCCCGGGTTCGGTAATTGTAACTTCAAGTCAAGAAGATGCTCTGCAATCCCAAACTCAGGCAGTTTGAATCCACCAGCTGCCTGGAAACGGACGGGCAATGCCTCCAGCAATTTACTGCCTCTGAAACCTGTTGGAGGCTGAGCTGTGGGCTGCTTCTCACTTGATCATGACAATGACAACAAGAGTTAGTTTTATTTGTCTGCCAATTGTCTGGAGAATTTGTTTCTCTCTGGTGGCCTAGGGGTAAGAAGATGAGCTGTAATCCCAAAGGGATGTAGTTTGAATCCCCTAGCTGCTCCGTGGAAGAAGGATGGGCAATCTCCTCTCATGTGATTAACCGCCTCTAAAAATCCTGGAGGGTCAGCTATAGGTCAGTTCCTACTCAACAGTACATGAAAACAACAACAATAGCAATGTAAGCAAAGAAGGAATGAGGGAATGTTTTTTTAGATCTGCTGCCAAAGAGATTCTGTTGTGCATAGGGTTTTCAGAAGCCTGCTATTTCAGAAGTGGGTGGCCAATCCTTCTTCCTAGTCTGTCTTAATCTGAGTGTTCAGATTTAGAGGAGTAAC
>NW_006400015.1:2940221-2944815 GCF_000299155.1 Elephantulus edwardii
CTGAATGTACCCTGGACTGCCAGGAAAACAAACAGATTTATCTTGGAGAGGATTAAACCAAGCTACTCCTTGGAGGCAAGGATTCTGGGGCTTCGGAAACTACTCGAAGGCACATAACAACAACAACAGCCAAAGAAATGATGAGTCCTTTGAACTACTGATTATTGTTATTATCCTTTGTGAGTTTTTAATAAAAAAATATTTTTAGTGAGACACAGTGAACATTAAAATATCTTTTAAACTTCTTTTTATATAATTTTCTGATAAAAATATGAGCTTATACTAACTGGATAATTTAGACAAGTGAGAAGTACATTTGTTCACTGTACCAAAAAGAATTGGCTGACACAGAAGTTCATGAAATACAACCAAGAGTCAACGGTGATGAAAGAAGAACTTTAAACTGCTCTGAAGAAATTGACAAAAGACAAGTACCCAGGATTTGACAGCATACCAATTGACAAATTTCAACAAAAAAATAAAAAAAAAAATAAGGAAAGGAGTGAATCAGGGATGCGTCCTGTCTCCATACCTTTTCAACGTATATGTGGAATGGATCATTCAGGAGGCTGGACCCTATGAGGAGGAATGTAACATCGGGATTGGAAGAACAGTCATCAGTAACCTGCATTACGCAGATGACATAGCCTTGCTTGCTGAAATGGAGGAGAATCTGAAGCATTTACTGCAGAGCATCAATGAGTGTAATCTGCAATACAGATTGAAGCTCAATATCAAGAAAACAAAGATTTCCATGTCTTTTGTCCATTTTGTAATTAGATTATCAGTCTTTTCCTTCCGGAGGTCGAGGGGCATTCTGTAAACTTTTGTTATGAGATACTCTGTCTGAGATATTGCCAAATACTAGTTCCTGGTAAGTAGGCTTTCTTTTCACCCTGTTGGAGGAAGGTTTTGATGTGCACAGAAATGTAATTCTTAGAAAGTCCCATTCATCAATTTTATATTCTCCAGATTGTGCACTTCGAGCTGTATTTGGCAGTCTCTTTATACCATAGGCTAGGCCATGTAAGCTTGGTCCCATCCCAGGATAACAAGTAAAACATGTATGGGAACTGAAGAAGGAGAGGGCTCAGGATGGGTAGGGGTGAAACCTCAGGTTTGCACAGTTTGGCCTGTTGGGGGAGGAAATGCGAAAGATTCAGTCAAGAAGACAGTAATGGTGGGCAAGGTCCAATGGTGATTAAGTTTAGAAAACATAATGTATGAGAATGATTGTATGAAACACAATGTGAGTGAAGAACTGTGTGAAACACAATGTATATGAATTTTTTAAGCAAACCAATAAAAGAGAAAAAAGCATTTTAAAAAACCAAAACAACAAAGATTCTCACAACTGGGCCAACTGACAGCATCATGATAGATGTAGAAGAGATTGAGATTGTTAGCAATTTCCGTTTTCTTGGTTCCACAATCAATACTGTTGGCACCAGCAAGTCAAAAGATGAACTACATTAAGAAAATCTGCCGTCAGGGACCTCTCCAGAGAGCTAAAGAGCAATTATGTCAGTTTAAACACTAAAGCGCACCTGATCCAGGCCATGGTCTCTACAATTGCCTGCTGTGCGTCAGAAAACTGGACAAGGTAACCAAAGAGACCAGAAGAAAACTCGACGGCTTTGAGTTGTGGTGCAGAAGAGTATAGAACATACCATCGCCTGTCAAGAGAACGAAAAGATCTGTCCTGGAGAGGATGAAACCAATCTTGGAGGGAAGGATTTTGAGGTACCATCTTACATACTTAGGGCATATTTTCAGGAGGGACCAGTTTTGAGAAGGACACCATGCTTTAAAGGGTAGAAGGACAGCACAGGAGAGGAAGACCCTGGAGAGACAAACAGATACAGTAACTGGGGTAAAGAAGGTAGTGTGTCAGAGACAGTGAGAATGGCTCAGGATAGGGCAGAGTTCAGAGCTATTGTGCATTGGGTCCCTATGAGTCATTGTTGATTTGATGGCACGTCACAACTACAGTAATAATTAGTTCTGGATTGATAAACATGAATTGACATTCTTCTGACAGCTACAGCATCTTGACCATGTACTGATACACTGTGTTATGTCATAGAGATTTTTTTTCGTTTAGTCCTTGTAGCAAATGTTAAACCATTGAACAAATTTTACAGCATCCCTTTTTCCCTTATTCCTTTTTTATTATTATTAATTTTAATGAAAGCTTACAGAGACTTTGGATTTCCATTCATTCATTACAGCATCCTTTTTTATAAAGGAGAAAGGTCTGGTTTGAAGAGATTGCATAATTTTTCCTTTTCTATTCTTGGAGGAGGGGCTGTTTGTTTCTCATGTTGTTTGTTTTCCACGAAATAATTACTTTATTATCTTGGTTTTCCTATGTAAATATCTTTAGGCGTGTAAATTTCAAGAAAAATATTTACAGACATGGCTAATTTGTTCCTTAAAAGTCCATTAATATATTTAACAGCTGTCATTTAAAGTTTAGTTTTTTAAACTGAAGGTACTGACTTGAAAACACAATTGGCAGAATAAATAAGACTCAGGTTATAAGAAAGAGGAGTGATTTGTTCTGTTTGATAGTTAACATTCTGTGAATTTGTTGTTACATGCTGTCAGGTGGCCTACAACTCCAGTGACTCTATAACCAACATACCTGAACCTTGGCCTATCTCCCATCATCCTCTCTGATATGCTGGAGTCTCTTGTTAGAGTCCTGCGTCAATTTATCTGTCTTTCCCCAATGACTAGCCACTCCTAAATCGCTTAAAGATGTGAGATGAAGTTTCTTCATCTTTGTCGCTAAAGACTTGGTTGCAGTTCTTCCAAGGAAAAGATATGTATATAGACAGATAGAGGCATTTGGCTCTCCTTCCTGGCCTGACTCTTGGCCCTTACCTCAGCTGCTGCTGATCTTACCATCTCCAGTGTTAGAACTCTCTCTCAGTCTGGTTCTAGAAGACATGTTTTTCTCCCTTTGGTGGTGCTGTAATTTCTCTCTTCCTGCTTCTGGGATGATTCCATTTAAGTTTTATTTTAGGATAGATAGATAGATAGATAGATAGATAGATAGATAGATAGATGATAGATAGATGTAGTTAGAGATATATAGCTATTGTATACATATCTATAGATATGTTGTTGCAGATGTTAAGAGCCATGGAGTTGTAGATGACTCCTAACAAAATAAATGAAAGACCTGAACACTTGTATAATTTAATCCTTTCTCCAAGTTCATAGAGTTTCCAGAGACAAGCCATTTCAGAAGTGGATGCCACTCCTGCTTCCAAGCTTGTTTTAATCCGGAAGCTCCACCAAACACTGTCCACTATGGGTGACCATTATTGCATTTGGCACGTCAGTGTCATGGTGTTTAACATTACAGTTACCACGAGTTACCTCTATACAGCAATGCACAGACCAGTGCTATACCACTTAGTAGAATGTTTGACCAAAACAATTAAAACCAGGCCTGCAGAACAGTACATGATTTAAAATTAAGACTGGAGTGCATCAGGGTTGTAGATTCACTCCATATCTATCCAATCTGTATGCTGAATAAATTTTTCAAGAATTTGTGCTCTATTAAGAGGAATGTGGCATTAGGATCAGAGAGAGACTCATCAATAGCTGGCATTATGCTAATGACACAACCTTGCTTGCTGAAAGTGAGGAGAACTTGAAGCACTTGTTGCAGAAGATCAAGAAATGCAGACTTCAGTATGGATTGTGTCTCAATGTCAGGATCAGGAAAGCAAAGATTCTTACCACTGGACGTGTGTATTTGTGTGTGTGTGTGTGTGTGTATCTCAAGTCCAACTCTACAGTAAACAACAATATGGATAGGTAGGTAGGTAGGTAGGTAGGTAGGTAGGTAGGTAGATAGATAGATAGAGAGAGATGTAGATGAAAATATAGCAATACTTGTATCTGTTTCATGTGTATATGCATGTACACGTATGTGTTTTCATGCAAAGAAGTACCAAAATATATAATCAAATACTGAAATAATTTATGAGAAAGTCAAATTTCATAGCAGTGGATGATAGTTTGCTTAATAAGTTAGTATGTGTGACTTTAATTCCATATTGTTTAAAACTTTCAGCTGTATTTTTAGGTATATGTATGTTGAGTTTTGATGCTTTTCACTATTTATTGCATTCTCCCGCCATATAATCTAATTTTCCTTTTAATATTTTTATTGTGATTTGAAAATTAAAAAGCATATTGATTTTTAATCAAACATTCCTGCACATTTTGTTCCATTAGTTTTAATACCCAGTGTCTGAACATTCTTTCCTTGATAATGCTTTTGCCTTCACTCAGTTTGTTTAGTGTTTATTAGCAAATAATTCTCCAACTTCCCTCTTTTTCCTCTCCCTATTAAGTATATGTAGGGTTTTCAGAGGCCTGCTATTTCAGCAGTGGACGGCCAATCCTTCTTCCTGTTGTTGTTGTTGTTGTTATGTGCCATTGAGTCGTTTGCGACTCATAGCGACCCTGTGTACAACAGCCTTAAACCTTGCTCTATCCTGTGCCAATCTCATTGCCTCTGACACACCCATCCTGATTACCCCAGTCACTGAATCAATCCACCTCATAG
>NW_006400015.1:2946370-2955302 GCF_000299155.1 Elephantulus edwardii
ACAACAACAACAACAGTGAGTATACATGGATGATTTTTTTTCTGTGTGTAAACCTTTCTTTAGCTTTTTAGAATAATTACCTTATATAATATTTGTCCTTTCATTTGGTTGATTCACATCACTTAGTATTATGTCCTCTAAATCATGAGTGTTACTCAGTGTTTCAAGAATTCTTTCTTTCTAAATGTTGCATACTATTCCATTGTGTCAATGTGCTATAGTTTCTCTATCCATTCATCTGTTGATAGGTACAAAAGAACCTTCAAAAGCCTAAAAAGGAAAAACAAAATGATAGTAGAATTATATAAAAACATAAATATATATTCTCAGCTTAATATCATACTTCTAAACACATATTTTTAAAAGTTCCAAGAACAAGTATGGCCATTATAGTTTCATAGGAAATAATAAAAATGTTGAAAATATCTTAATACTTAGGAGTGGATAACAAACTTTATTTAGTGTGATAAACTCATGCAATGAAAAGCATGTTGTTTCCAAAAGTTAATTGTGATGTTTACAAACAAAATATTTAAAACATTCAAAGACAATAAATACATTCTCTTTAATTTTGTAAAAAAAAATAACTAATCTTGAGAGCATACATTAAATATTCATAGTTATTTACTGGTGAATTGGTATTATCTTTCTGAAAGTTCTTTAGAGTTATTGTATTTCTTTTTTTCAACATTTCTAGATCTAAACTGTCTATTTTAATGTAAATAAAATAAATTTCAAATTAACAATGTTTGAATTCAATACATTTTTATATGCTAAACTCTCAATATTTTATAATAAAATAGAAACATTTTATGTTTCATTTGAATGTACAACTCATACAATAAAATGATACTTTAATCCTAATAACAAAATTATCCATATGAATACATATTTAAGAGAAATTACATGTATTTGTTTTCAGTTTCTTATGTTGACTATTTAGACACCTTGCTTAAAAATTCTTACAATTTAGTTTCTAATGATTTTACTCTTATTTGTTTCTTTATCACTGAACCTTTGCTGAAAAAAGGATTTATAATAGCTTGAGTGAAAGAAAAGCAAAAAACAGCTGTTCCTTTTTAGACTCCTTCACACTCTGGGGTTTCCATACCAGATTGTAATAAAATAGTGCCTTGATTTAGAAGATAAAATTGTTGTGGGGCTTCAGGGACCCCTATATTGTCACATTCAGGACAATAACTCCCTTTAAGATACACCTCCAAGGAGCAGGGAAACGTGTTCTCTTCTCAAATATAAACACCTGGAACAATGGGAAATGTTGAGGACAAGTAACTCTTGCAAGTCATTCCCCCTGGGATACTGGGCATTTTAAAAAGGTGGGTCATGCATAAAATTAATTGAAATTTCTAGAGTTCTTGAGAGGATCAAGTGGTGATGCAGACCACTTAATAAGTTTTAAAATTATTCTTCTCCATGTGCTCCATCCCTGGGAGAACTTGAATTTGCTGTCATTATAATCAAATGTAGGAAACAAATTTTCCTTTGCCCATCTTGTGAGTTGCATATCGAGTTAATAACATGACTTCACTTCTAGAATCTAATTGTTATTCAGACACTGGTAAAGAGAACTAAATAAGTTTAAAGTCTCACTCATCAAATGGAAGGTCAGGCTTGGCAGTGTGGGGATAAAAATTCACGTTTAGCGTTCAGAATGAAAAGGTGTCTTTGTGGGAATAGAATCCTCCTCCAACCTCGATTGGATTTCACGTGGCAGGCCAAGCATTAGGGCACGTTTGTACACTTCGATCTTGCATTTCTCTCTTTAAATTACACTTCCACACCTTTCAAAACTCCAACGAAGATGATTTCATCAATAAAGTCATACAGCTTAAACCAAGGAGGATATTCAAGAGAAACGAAATAGAAATATCATTGACTATTTCTAAATGTATTTTATAGCAACTGTTGTTTCACATTTAAAATGCATTTATACATACGCACTTGCACATAAAGCAGTTCTAGCCTCATCTCAAGGGTTCTCTTTTCTTCACCTCTGTTTCTGGGTTAGGAGAATGAAGGCCCTTGCACTTCTTTGCTTCATTTTTATTACACACGGTGATCACGGTGTAATATTTGTTACAAATTAAAGTTACTTGCTATTAGAGTTTCTAAGGGAAAATATTCAAGTTTTTTTAAATTCAAAGTTCTCATCATTAAAGATTTTTTAACCGAGTGCTGTAGGTTACATTTGAATTTGTCATCGAATAGTATTTAAACTGAAGAAAGTTTCTCCCAGATAGTTGCCAGTCCATCTACAACAGCTAGTCAGTGATTCAAAATCTGTTCTTCACTCACTGAATTGGAAAAATGTAGTTTTTACAATTTATGTTCTTGACTAATTAGAGAATTCCTTTTCTTATTTTCACATATCATATATTGATTATTCTTGTTTGTTTGTTTACATCTCTATTCTTTAAACTTCCATATAGATGGGGGGGGTGTTCTCTAACGTCTGGAATTGTGTGGTCGTGGTCTTTCTTGTTTAGAAAATATATCTTATGCATTTATTCTTATGAGCTGCAAGTTTATATGCATAGGTTTTAAATTAAAACAATGAAGACAGTAGATAAGTCCTAAACGGCTGCTTTCATGATTAAGTTCAAATTTATAGTCTATATGAACATGTATGTCTTCTGTTCAAATGTGCTGTTTCACTTTCCATTTATTTAAATTGTATTTATGTCCCCTAAAGATGCTAATTTTCTTCCGGTTTTTCGGGAAATTTTTAACTAAAGTTCATTCATAAGTTTGGGGTTTTTTTTAAATTTTAAATTGATTTTAATGAAAATTTACAGAGACTTTGGATTTCCATTCATTCACTGTTGCACTTTTGTCTCTGCCCACCTCTCCCCCACAATTCATTTTTCTTTTTGAAAAGGAAAAGAAAAAATTCTTTCATTGTTACTAAATCCCTCCCCCCATGTCCACTCCACTATACTACCTTTGTAGGACTCTTCTCATAACAATAATATCTAATCATATATCTCTTTTAAACAGTTCTCTCCCTCGTCTGTTTCAGTGCAGTATACATTATTTATCCCCTCTTTCTCAGTTTCTCCCAAACCCTTATGTTAGTCCTTTTTTATAACAGTGGCATTATGCCGTATTTGTCTTTTTGTGCCTGAGTTATTTCACTCAGCATAATGTTCTCCAGAGTCAACCATTTTGTGTAATATTGCATGAATTCCTTGTTTTTCAATGCAGCGTAGTATTCCATTGTGTGAATATACCACAGCTTCTCTAACCATTCATTTGTTGATGGGAACTTAGATTGTTTTCAACTCCTTGCTATTGTGAACAAAGCTGCAATAAACATGGGTATGTATATATCTGCTTGGGTGGTGGTTACGGTTTCTTTAGGGTATAT
Source organism: Elephantulus edwardii (assembly GCF_000299155.1). Taxonomy (NCBI): domain Eukaryota; kingdom Metazoa; phylum Chordata; class Mammalia; order Macroscelidea; family Macroscelididae; genus Elephantulus; species Elephantulus edwardii. The sequence goes on from NW_006400015.1 coordinate 2,949,759, forward strand.
TCCCAGTAGTGGAATTGCTGGGTTAAATGGTATCTCTATTTTCAACCTTTTGAGGAAGCACCACATGGCCTTCCACAGTGGCTGCACCATTTGCATTTATTCTTAGGAGCTGCAAGTTTATATGCATACTTTTTTTTTCTATAATTATATTTTATTAATTTTCATAAACATTTACAGATATTTTGGGTTTCCATTCATTCATTGTTGCACTATTCTCTCTACCCTCCTCCCAGTTTGTTCTTGTCCAAATGCCACAGTGCTTGTCAAAGCCAGTTCTGATTAATCTTCTTTGCCAGTGTGTCCTTTGCCATTCCCTATCACTCCTCCCTGAGAGAGACTGCATACTTTTAAATTAAAACAATGAGGAAAGTAGCATAAGTCCTGAATGGTTGTCTTCATAATGAAGGTAAAATTTATAGTTTCTTCTGAACTGTAAGTCATCTGTTTCACTTTCCATTTGTTTAAATCATATTGATGCCCCATAAAGGTGCTAATTTTCTTCAACTTTTTCTGGAAATTTTTAACTAATTCATTTATAAGGTTTTTATAGGCTTTTTTATAGCTGTGGATGGGAGTTGCTTTGTTTTTAACATAATGTGTTTCCTTAGGTAATTCTTTCTCAAACAGAGAAGCTGGTTTTGTCAGGCACAGGTAAACTGACCACAGCTCTTCATGACCATGTGAACCAACTTTGTCCTACTCATATTTGTCAGGACTTTGACTAGAGAAGAGATTGAATAATAGCGTCAGGCCTCTGCAATAGAGAAGAGAATGGGCAATATCTGTTAGTGTGTTTGCCTTATATGCCAATAAAATAAGATATATACCTAATTGTCAGACTTTTCCTTATTCTCTATAATCATTAAAAAAACAAGATACTGTCTCTGATTTTAATAATAGACCTATCCTTTTTCAAGCGGATGTTACTGGTAGTGGTTTGGCATTGATAAAAATATTTGCTGATAATTTTAACATTCTTCTAGTTTTCTTTTAAGGTTTTTGTTGTACCTGTCTACTTTATCAAGTGCCTTATCATTTTCTCACTATTTATGGATATAAGCCTATGTTGGTTTGTATGTATACTTATCAGCCCATTTTTTACATGATGACTGTTGCTTAGATAACATTTCTTCTACAGATGGAATCATTTATTTGCTGTTGGTTTTGAATCTTTTTAACAATTGTGCTCACTTAGGAGATTTGTTCTATAGTTTGATTTATATTTATGTACCTCAAATCATCAAAGGTACTTTTAGATTGGATATTGCAAAAAGAATAAAAATAATCCTAATCTCATGAATAAAATTACTTTTAACATACTGTTTTTATCTTCCTACAGATAAACATCTTTTACACTATGATGTCCTGGTTTCTATGAAACAAATAGTAATTGTATATGCACTTTGTCAGGATTTTGGCTGGAAGGGACAGAAACTCAGTGAAATATCGGAAGAAAAAATTAGTCTTTATTGACTCTCCAACTTTGGGTGGAGATTAAGGTGTGTCTCTTGCTTACATAAGGTGTGAGAGGATAGAATTTGGCCTTGCCTCTAAAAAGGCTTTGGTATAGTGGAGTGTACTTGGGGCAGTGGGAGGGGTCGGGGGAGGGGGATTGTGTACCGAAGAAGAAATTTTTCTTTTGCTTTTCAAAGAGAAGAGCAAACTGGGGTGGGGAGGGGGGAGGGCTGGGCAGGGAGAAAAGGGCAATAATGAATGAATGAAAATTCAAAATCTCTGTAAATGTTCATTAAAATTAATAAAATAAATTTTTTTAAAATGGGGGGAAGGCTTTTGGGCTGCCAGTCTGGGGCTATTTCCAGGCTGGGAAGATGAGCAGAATGGCCAGATTCCGCAGAGGTGCGCTTTCTGGTTTGGGGTTGAGATTAGGGTGTGGCTCTTGCTCACAATAGGGTGAGAGATGATGGTATTTGGCCTTGTCTTTAAAAAGGCTTTTGGGCCCTCAGGCTCTGTGTCCTCCGGCTTCCAAATAAAACTGGCTTGGAAGCAGGAGTGGCACCCATTTCCAAAAAAAAAGAAGCTTGCCTCCAGAAACTCTGTGAACTTAGAGAAAAGATGAAAGTTTTGTGTTCAAGACTTTCATTCATAGTGCCACTATGTGTTGTCTACAACTACTCTACGGCACTTAACAACAACAACAACCTCTCATAAAGGAGTTCTGGTGGCCTAATGCTAAGGAGTTGTGCTTCTAACCCAAATGTACATGGTTCAAGCCTACCTGCTGCTCTTCGGGAGAAAGCGCCTTCTTAAAGTATAATTTGCTACCTTTAAACACCTGCCAAAGGGTCGGCTGTGAGTTGGCTCTGACTCAGCGAAGTGGACCCTGGGGCATGGCTCCTAGGCAGTAGGGCTGTGAAGCCAAAGACCTCATTTTCGTTTTCTCTGGATGCTAACTTTAGACTCACTAACCCTAAAAGATCTTTCTGTGTCATGCAGTGAAGTGGGGACCAAGCCGTCACTGAACCTCCTTGGGCTACGAGGATGTAGAGCACAAGGCAGGCTCTGGGGGCCTGGGATGTGGGCATAGCTCTGTACATCACACCACACCCAGAACAGCACTCATGGGGTCCTCCCACTCCTTGAAGATCCTGTTTGTTTGTTGACTACGTCACTGTCTAACCTAAGCTGCAAAATGGCATTGATTTTGTCTCATTTGTTGAAACATATTTATTGTAGTATTTAGTATTATACCTAACGTATATGGTTCGTGCTCTTATTTTAAAAAGACAGGAGAACCCAAAAAACAAGTTAGGAAACAAACCCTCCAGTCTCATTAACTTTGAGCTGATTCCAATTCATCAAACAACACTAACACTGTGTGTCCCCTCCCTGTCCCCTGGGTCCTCCAAGCCTCCTCCCCGGCAGTGACTGGTGAGTCAAACCTACAGTCCTGTGTGAGTGTTTGTGACTTTAACCACTGTTGTGCTAGGCTCACGTCCTTATAAGGTGCATAATTTGCAGAATATTTCAAGTTACCATGCTCTGCTCAGTAGAGCTGGTTAAACCTTGTCCCAGAGGAATCCTGGTTTGGGTAGCAGAGTGTCTGAAATGACAAGGTGCAGAAGAGCTGGCTCACAGCAGCCAAGCTTTACTGGGGTATCAGGGATGGAAGCTAAGCTAAACAGAACCCCCTGGGAATCACAGACAGCACTTCAGCTGGAGGGGACGCTGACCCAAGGCCCGGAGGGAAAAGCGTCTGTGAAACTGGAACAGCCAGCAAAGCAAAGAGGAGCATGATCATCGTGCTTGAGTAGGTGAACAGGAACCTGGTAGGAATTCAGAAAACGTTCTTTCTCTCCGTCTGTCCCCCAGATGCTATGGTCTTCTTCACCTGTCTTCAGAGTGCCTGGCATGTTAGATCTTCAAGAATCATTTTGGCCTAAAAGGGTATTTATATTAAACTCAGGCTAATGGGTCTTTGTAGTGCCATTGTTGAAGCACTTGACTTTGAACAAAAATGTCAGCAATTCCTATTCAGACCTACATGTTACTCTGTGGAGGAGAGGTGAGGCGGCTTGTTTATAGGAATATTGCTGCTTAGAAAACTCAATGGGGTAATTCCAAGCTGGCTACAGTTTCCATGAGTCGGAATCAATTGATGGCAGTGAGTTTGGTTTGTGGTATATTGAAGATGTGCCACAGAACGGTGAGAAGCAGTCCCTGTATGTCACCCTGTGAAAGATTTCACTTTCCTGCAGAACAGCTGAAGTTGGAATTGCAGAGTTCTTTAGATCAGGGTTTTACACTGCTTGAATGTTCTCTGAGTCAGAGGTAGTTTATGAGGTTGTGTGACGTGCACTATTAAATTTCCTCCCTATGCTCTCACCCACCACTTTTTTTAATCTTCTCTTCCTTTAAAATGTAGATCATGCTCCCTGAGAAATGTCCATATTTTTATTCTACCAAGTGACTTTTAGTGTCAAATGCCTGCAAAAAATATTAAAATCATGACATATAGAGGCCAAATTAGAATAATTTCTGATGCTCAAGAAATGATGAATCTGCAGGGTACAAATGCAAAAGCACTAGGAATTCTTGTATTTAGATATTAATTTTAATTTCTGACTCATGTTTGCATCCCTACTAATTCTTTTCTAAATACCAGCACACCTCACTCTCTGCACTTGGCAGTAAGAGTGCTTAAAAGGCCAGCAGCCTTGGAAAGCTGCACTGTGCTTAGTTCGCTGCTGTTTCAGCAGTCACATGTTTATTAGATGACTTGCTTACAAATAACTAACAATTGTGAGGGCTTACGGTGTGTCGGGTCGCTTACTAAACCCATTAGACATTTAGACATAATCTTTCTATGTTCACATTGAGTTTCATGGTGCCATTCCCCTGCAGTGTGGTTTACAAAATTAATGACCGTTGATCCATACCCACCTTTACCTCACCTTTCACTGCCCACCTTTATCACACTTTATCTCTGTCCTCTGCCATCAGTGATGTTTTTGTGCAAGATGAAATTGAAATTGACTTGTATCTGAGCCCCCAGCAAAGGCAGTAAAGGTAATCTCTGGTAGTCACCAGGCCATGGTTTTCTCAATTGCTTGCTGTGCATCTGAGAGCTGGACAATTAAAAAGGATGGCAGAAGAAGAAGAAATGCCTTTGAGTCGTGGTGCTAAAAAAGAGTCTTGAATGTATATGGGCTGTCAAGAGAACAAACATATCTGTCTGAGAGAGGGTGAAACCAGGTTGTTCTTTGGAGGCAAGGAATTTGATACTCCATCTCACATGCTCTGAGCATGTTATCAGAGCGACTAGTCCTTAGAGAAGAACGTCATACTTGGAAGGGTGGAGGGTCAGTGCAGAAGAGGAAGACCCTGGATGAGCTGATTGACACAGTGACTGGCAGTGCGGTTGGATGTGTCAGATGAACAGGTTGGCTCAGGACAGAGCAGGATTAAGAGCCATTGTTCTTAGGGTTGCTATGAGTTCTAGTCGACTCAACAGCACAAAATAAAAAATTATCATTAAAGAATATTCATTAACCCTTTCTTAATTTTTTATAAGAGTGGATAAAAAGAAATTTGTGCTTTTGTTACTGACTTGTTTCAATCAGCATAAACTCCTCCAGACTCATCCACATTGTAAGATTTCTTGTATAATCTTCATTCGTCTTGAACTTTGCACCGTGTTACACTGTATGTGTATACAGAGTTTTTCCTCATTCACCCACTGATGACCACTTGGGTGGTTGTCATGACAATGGGTGTGTGCTCATTGGCTGTATGTTCATTCCCAGCCTTTTTTAGCATATATGCCTACTAATGAGATTGCCAGATTAAGTGATATTTAGATACACCTCTTTTTAAGGAAGTGCCAAACCATTTTCCCAAAGAAGTTGCACCATTTTATATTCCCATCAGTACCACATAAGTGTTTCAATCTCTTCAAGCCCTCATCAGAATATTTTCCATCTTATTGAATTTTATTATTGTTACCAGAATATGATGAAATATTATTGCTGTTTTACTGCCGGAAGTCCAGGCTGGGTTTAGAAGGGGTCGTGGTACTAGGGATAT
>NW_006400015.1:2956061-2957622 GCF_000299155.1 Elephantulus edwardii
ATGCATCAGAGAGTTGGACAATGACTAGGGAGGATAGAAGGAGAATTGACGCCTTTGAGCTGTGGTGCTGGAGAAGAGTATTGAATGTACCATGGACTACCAAGAAAACAAACAGATTCTTCTTGGAGAGGGTTAAACCAGACTACATTGTTTTCAAGAACAAATTCTTTCCATTTGCCTCACCCCCCACCCGTCATATTGTGCAACCCCATGATTAATCCCCCCTCCCTCTGCACATCCACATCCCTCTGCTTCCAGCCTCTCCCACCCCTCTTGGATCCTTGTACTCATGCTACAATAATGTTTTTATATAATATTTATCCTTGTGGAACTGAGTTAGTTTACTCAGCATAATGCTCTCCAGTCCCTCCCAAAGTAGGTAATATTTTACAAACTCATTGTTCCAGTGTGCTGCATAGTATTCCATTGTGTGAATGTATCCTGATTTCTCAATCCATTCCTCTATGGTTGGACATCTGGGCTGTTAATCATGTTCTTGTGATGGTAAATAATGCTACACACCTTTCTTTTAAACTATCTTCTGTCTCTGTGTAGCTTGGGGCAGCCTTTCCTCCAGTTCTTCCAAACACTTTTGGGCATTGTACAAGGTTTCCTTGGAATCTGTGGTTTCAGGTTCCGCAAACTTCAGCAGGTCCTGTGTTTCCTGAATGTCTCCATTTGCTTGTTTAATTGCCCGATGTGTTGCAATCTGGGCCTCGCCTGCACCTCCCAGGGCTTCCTGCCCCAGATCTTCAGCAGCATCAACATCTGTTGTACACTGGCTCGCTCTTTACCTTCTTCTGACAATGTCAGCAGCACTTTGCTGTAGAATTGCTTAGACTTGAGTGGTCCAAGTTCAGGGCTTCAGCTGTAGGGAAGTCATTCTCTATTGACTCTGGGGAAAACTCAGAGTTTCTTGGTCTGTTAAGGAAATCCATTTGGCTTAACACTGACCTTCCCTCCTTGATAGCTGGTTTTTGGTTGGTTGACTTTTATCAGATTCCTTTCAAATGACTGAGCTCACGTAGGATCATGAAAGCAGGATGATTACATTATGAAATAATGGAAGTCAAACAACTGATGGCCACAGGTGAGCTAAGGTGGAATATACCCTTAACTATGACCACATACCCCCTGGGATCTTTTTTTTTTTTGGGAAAAACATATTGGGGGTACAAGGAGGTGAGGGTTGGGGGCAGAAGAGTGAGGATGTGCCAGGATGCAGTTGCAGAGCTGCACAGATTGGTTGGTGGGGGGAGCAGGTGAAGGAAATAATGAGGGTCCAGAGGGGACCAGATCCTACAGAGGAATGACAAGCATTTTCCAATGGTAATTAAACCAACTGTCTTATTGATTTGGGAATTGAATGCCGACACTCTGGCTTCTTCATGCTGAACAGGGGCATAGATGTAAAGGGGGGAAGGGAGGACGCTTTATCACTTTACTGGTGGTCTTGGGTTAAAGCTGCTTGCCTTCTTGCTCTGTTAGAAGATATTTTCCTGTCATTTGCTCCCCTCTGGATTGCAAAGTGTTTTCCCAGGTGGGTCCAGTGGGGATGGCT
>NW_006400015.1:2958789-2970064 GCF_000299155.1 Elephantulus edwardii
GCCATCCTGGCTCCAAGAATTCTCTCCAGACCAAGTCCACCTTGCGGCAGTGTGGTGGCTTCACTGTACCAGTCTTGAGGAGGGCCGGTGCCTAGCATCCATCCTGGGTGAGGGAATCCATTCGTTCCAGCTGTGGAAGCCTCATGGAGCTGCAGTGGGTGCAGTGCAGCAAGGGCTCCGCGGGGGGGGTGGGGCACGAGACTCACCCATTTCTCCTTGGAAATCCTTGAATTCCTGTTGTTGAGCCTCGATCTTCACTGAGGGCCAGTCATCAGCTGTTTAAGTGTTCAATTATCAATAAGCCGAAGTCTGTGGAAGGCCATAATGGCCCTGCTTTAAGTGGTTCACTGTTCCCAAAGCTCATCACGCTGTCTCTGCCTCTGCCGCCATTTTGGATCTCCACCCCCTGGGATCTTGATGCCTGTGTGCAGCTCCTTAGGTCAGAGATAGTCCCTAACTACGGACAATTCGAAAGTTGTAACTGTGCTTAATAGAATAAAACCAATCTGCATGCAAACAAAAATGCAGTGGTCCCATTTAGATCTTGTCTTATAAGTAATGGGACAAAGAAAAGAAGACAGCAAAACGATTTGGTTTCTACTCCCACGTACATGATGTTGTTAGGTGATGTGAGAGCAGAATGTAACCTTCCTGAACCTTGTGTCATTCTCAGAACACAGTCCTGATTGTGGATGAAGTCACTGTGTCAAGGCATCTCATCAAGAGTCTTCTGATTCCCCCAGACCCTCTACTTTGCTTGAGCTCTGATGGGATAGCTCACAGAGAGCTGTATTGCTGACCAGGAAGCCACACTTCTCAGTGGATGAGTATCTGTGAGGTAATGAAAACCATCGCTTTTGGTCAGGATCACTTCAGTCTGTAACATCATCCAGTGCAATATGTATGTCATCATTTGCTTTCTTGCCTAGTACTTCTTTGGTTGTTGACTGCAGATCCAAATAAAAGAAAAATCCTTAACAACTTCAGTATTTTTCTCTATTTGTCAAGAAGTGATTTATTTACTAAGCCATGGGATTTGCATTTTCTTATGTTGAAGTATAATCCAGGTGGAAGGTTATAGTCTTGGAGCTTCATCCATAACACATACTTATGTACATATAATAAAGTCAGGAAGAAAGGAATCCTCTTGGAATTGCAGCCTTCGTTTCTTCAAATGTTCGCATGGATATAACTTCATTTCACCGGCAGTTACATACTATCTTTACCTTCAGAAAGCACCTTAGGAAGCAGGTCATGATTCTTTATCTAGAGGGACTATTCCTGAAACATCTAAGCTATTAACTGTCATGTTGGAGTTGGCTTGCTATAGTTTTTATAATCTCAGGGTCATGTAATATGAAGCATGGAATCGTTGTGTTTCCAGATGGCACCATCGCTCATTGTCATATCTAACCCTTGATTGATGGTTCCATTAATCCTGACTAAGGAGCAGCTAGCATCATATGTTAGATGCTAATTTAGAGTATACCCAGCCTACTGGAGAACATCACCCAAACTGTGAAAGCTGTTTGTATCATAATTGTGTCATCTTACGGCCATGCCATCTATCTGTCCAGCCAAATCCTCCTGGATGTAAGTCAGTGTAGTAAAACCCGTGAATTCCTGTTCTCTTTACTGTGAACTGAGTTTTACAAGTTCATCAAGGTAATGCAAAGTGAATACCCAGGGCTCTGAATTAGTTCAAAAGTGGTCATATTTACTGTTGTAAAACAGCTAATAAACGTGTTGTACAACAACCAAATCTGGTGTTGTGTGAGGGATTTTAATGAGTGTCCTCTGTAAAGATGCTAGCTGACCATTACTTTAAATATTTGCTCTTCTTCAGAAGAGCTTTTGGCAATAATTTGACCCTCTTGCTCTTTTCTTTCCCCTTCAAAATGCTGGGAGCTAACTTAGGGACACTTGATTAGTGCCATAACTCTGGAACATGCCATAGTGTCAAACATCCTAGGAGTCCACTGTCTTTGGGGGTGGGCATTTTGGTTTCTTACTAGATTGAAATGTCATTGCCAAAAACTTGGTTTGCTCTGTAGCATGCAGAAAACTCTCTCCTTGCCCCCAGTAATGGCAGCACCTGTCCAATTTGGGACCAGGTCGTTTTGTAAGTCCAGAGCTGATACTTTCAGCAGAGGCCTTGCAAGCATATAGGATAAAGCCATGTCCAGAGTGTGTCTTTGACAGTAAGAACAAAATGCTACTATTTCATGGAAGAAATGGTCCAATGGAGTCAGCCTGTCACCACATTTCTAACTAATTTCTTCAAAGGATGATACCACCGGGAGGACCCTGGGTTGGTTTTGAAGCTGAGAAATTGAACACTCAGCACTCTGTTTATCTGCCAGGTAAGCCTTGCGTAGTTGAACTCCATGCTGTTGAACAGACACATAATATTCATCCCTAAAATAATGATTGCCTTTTTCATGAGCCTATTAGGCAATGACGGGACTGGAAAGAGAGACAAACCGACGTGTGCCCACAAAATGCATTCTTCTGGACTGAAGTTAGTTCTTCGTTGGTGAGAATTCACCCAGGATACGAATATCTTCGCTTCTTTGGCCTTTGTGTATCAGCATGCCCACAGGTGTCCTCTCCATCTTTTCATTGTCGTCTGTCTTCTAGTCATTATTCTTACACGTTCGTGTAGCCAGACTATGATCAAAGTCCATGTGGCATCTGGCTATCTGGCCATTTCTCCTTTCAAGCAGAAATTAACAACCAAATGCATAAGGAGGCTCATTAGGAGGCTTTCTCTTCATCAGGGTTCTTCAAAGAGTTCCTGGAAAGAAGTTGGAACATCGCTTTGTCCACTTTTAAGTGGCTTCTGCATATTACACAGAATCATCTGTAAACTTGGCACAAAGTTTCTTCAAATAACAGATCTTAAGGAAATCTCTCCGAACCACCAGTGAAGATTGACAGAAACGAGCTATTTTGATAGGAATGGAGAACATACATAATTGGACTAGTTCCTCCTGTACCTCACTTGTGCCTTATTAATTTTGTAAATAATTTTCATTTAATCATGGAGTAATTCTGTGCATGCTAGACTCTAAAAGTCTGTGAGAAAGACAACACCCAGGAGTTCCTTGTGAAAACTCAGACAACATAATTCTCCGTGTTTAAGTGCCTTGTCTCTTCTAAGGCCAAGTAATAAGAAAAAAAAAAAAAAACAACAAACCCTCCAACCTACTTTCTCAAAAGGAGATCAGTTCTCTCCAGAGGATGGAAAACCTTACTCCCAAATCCTAAAGAATGGCACAATAATTCACTGATACAATCGAGGGTTTGCTAGACTCCAAACAACATCTCTAACAACCATTTCAAGCATCATCCTGTTAGTTGGATAATACTGTTTAAGGTGCAGAGTGGCTTTCATGGTGTTTCTAAACTTGTATCAGAGCCTCTCTTATTTTGTACTCCACTCAAAACAAGCACCTTTTAAAATCACTTGAAAATTGGATGAAACATCATACCCAAAGGACTATGTATTTCCTCCAAAAGCCATAGGAGCCCACCAGGCATGGCTTCTCCTTTTTAGCTGTATGAAAAGTCAGATGCAATGACTTTAGAAGTCCACTTTAGAAGGAACATCTTGACATGCCCGCATCACTGGGACCCTTGGCATTTCCCTGAGTTAGAAGGCCTGTGCATTTCCCTCAGGCTAACTTTTCATCCTCTAGCTTGCAGATTTCTTGCCAGTGAGTCTAGAGTGTTTGCTACTACTTCTTCCTTACTGTGTTCAGTTTGCCTGGTATCTTCAGTGTAATCAGTCAGCGTGACATTTTGTGGAAAGAAAACCAAGCAGTATGCTCATGGACTGCATGATGACACAGGGTTGAAGAGTTGATATGTCCTTTATAGAGCATTCGGCGTGTACTACTGACAATAAAGGCTATAATAGCCATTGTTTTACATATCAGAAAGTCAATGCCCTTTCTTCTTGGTGCAAAATACATCTATTCCAGTTATGTCTTCTATAATCTAATAAACAACTACAGGAGAGATTTGAGAGCCTACTATTCACAAAGCAACCTAGGCTTCTATCAACAGCCTAACTTCACTCACTCCTATGCTTATTGGTGGTCAGAGTAATCTTTCAGGAAAATGGGGAGAAATATGAACAGTACACATACTTGGCATTGTAGTGGGATCCTTCTTCATGGGGGACATGGTTCCTTTTCATCCAAGGAGGGATGATTCTTTAAACTCGTTCTCGTTTGGAAATTTATTGAAGAGTCATGATTCAATATTGTGAAAATTCAGTCTAAAATATTGTTCACTAAATCTACAGTTTTTCTGCTTGACAGATTAAGTATAGTCTTGCTTGTGATATAGGGCCACCCCATGTGTTTTAAAGTAGATGTGGGGTTTTCCCGGAAGGACAGCGGGTCAGGAGTTGTACTGCCAATCCAAAGTAAGTACTTTGAATCTACCACCTTGTCTGAGGAATTTCAAACCAAAAATCACCACTGAGGATCAGGTATGAGGGAAAGAATTAATTTCAAAGAAATGGCTCAAGTCATTCCAGAGGTTGAAAAGACCAAAACACATGGGCCAGTTGTCAGGCTGGAGGCTCCTCTTGCTGGGCTTGGGCATAGGAGCTGATCAACCTAAAGTCGCTATCTCAGAGGCCTGCCTCACAGAACTGGTGAAACTTGGAATCTGCAACCCAGGTGGCAGAATGCTTGCTTCCCAGTAAGCTAAGTCAGAGTGTGAAAAGTTAGAAGCAGGATATACAGAGATGGTGCTTTGCTAGACTGTGTCTTAGATGCAGGTTACATTTCCGAAGAAATGGATTGGCTTTCCAGTGATTAAATTTCTAATTTATTGACTGCTCACATCAACTCACAAAATAAAGGGTCATTATATTATTATATACAGAACAGCAATTAATCCAATGTCTGTCACATCATTGCGAATTCTAACCTATAGGCTGATACAATGTTAAATGTAAAGCAGGTATAATCATGGTGCTAGGGTGGTGCCTGTTATGTCCCATCGAGTTGCTTACAGCTCATAGAGACCCTATGTAAAACAGCTCTTAACTCTGCTCTATCCTGTATCAATCTTACTGTCTCTGACACACCTATTCCCACTTACTGAATCAATCCATCTCATTGAGAGTCTCCCTCTTTTGTTCTGTCCTTCCCCCTCCCAAGCATGATGTCCCTCTCCAAGGACTGGTCTCTTCTTGCGACTTGCTCAAAGTATTTCAGACAGAGCTTCATAAGAATCCTTGCCTCCAAGGAACAGCCTGGTTTCACACTCTCTAGGATGAAACTGTTCTCCTAGCAGTCCATGGTATATTCAGTACTCTTCTCCAGCACAACAGCTCAAAGGTGTCACTTCATCATGGTAAAGAAACTGAAAAATGGGAGACTGTCATTCTGACTTTGACTAAGACATAGTTCACCTCTAAATAATGAATCATATTGCAAGAAGGAAAGACCTAATCTATGTATAATAAAGGCAGTCCTGCTTGCTGAAACTGAGGAGGACCTGAAGTACTTGCTGCAGAAGATCAAGGACTGCAGCCTTCAACATGGATTGAAGCTCAACAAAAGAAAACAAAGATTATCAGCACTAGACTGATTGACAGCACTATGATAGATGGTGAAGAGATGGAGATTGTTAACAGCTTCAGTTTGCTTGTTTCCACAATCACCACTCTTGGTATCAGCAGCCAGGAAATCAAGAGACAAATTGCATTTGGAAAGTCAGCTGTCAGGGACCTCTCCAGAGTATTGAAGAGCAACAGTGTGAGGCTGGAGACTAAGGCCATAGTCTTCACAATTGCTTGCTATGTGTCAGAGAGCTGGACAATGAATAGGGAAGATAGAAAGAGAATTAATGCTTTTGAGCTGTGGTGTTGAAGAAGTGTGTTGAATATATGATGGACTACCCAGAGAACAAACAGGTTCATCCTAGAGAGGGTGAAGCCAGGCTCCTCCTTGGAGGCAAGAAATCTGAGGCTTTGGGCATGTTGCAAAGAGGGACTGACTGTGGAGATGGATATCATGCTTGGAAGGGTTGAGGGACAGAGAAAGAGAGGGAGACTATCAAGGAAATTAATTGATACAGTGACTGGGTTAATGAGGGTAGGTGTGTCGGATACAGTAAAGTTGGCACAGGAGAGAGCAGGTTTCAGGGCTGTTGTACATAGAATCGCTATGAGTTGCAAGTGACTCGATAGCACATAACAACAACAACAACAACTAAGGAAGAAAAAAGTATATTGTTTGAACCACAGCAAGATTTGCAAAAATTAAAAAGTGAATAGCTACATTTGTCAGTAATGAAATCTATAATTGTGAAGTATAGATGTAAGCTGCAATGTGAAAAAAAACCCCACCCATTATACATCTAGGTGGAAAGCCAGGTAAGTATTAAAAATATGAAATTAATTCAGAGAGAATCAACATTCCAGCATTATTACTGAGGAAAACATCTTATTTAGAGCTATTGTGTGATCATTTGAGGTTGACCTGTATAGACAGATATGAATGAAAACTATATCTATTTGCATACAAAAGTGTTATGAAATCTAGGTTTTGGTTTTTCTAAGGAAAAAAATCTTAACGACAAAGTCTTTTATCAGCACTATCAAACCTCTAGTCTGTGAGGAGGTACTCTGGTGACGCAGTCTGTGGTGTGTTGTGCTGTTAACCAATTGTCTTGTGTCTCTGTCAGTTCAAATTCAGCAGTGCCTCTGCATGAGGAAGGTGGCCAGTCTCCTGCCATAAAGGTCTCCAGGCCCAGAACCCCAGCGAAAGGTTAGTATGAAGGGCCACTGGTCATGAGCTTGTGCTTCGCTTTGACCTTGCCTCTGGTTGGAGGATCTGAGTAGTGAGAATGGTTAAGGCCACGAATTTCTAATAGAAAAGCTGTAGATGCAAGTTCATGCAGGGCACCTGGAAGAAAGATCTGGTGGTGAAATTGCTACAGAGCACTGTTCTACTACTACACAAATGAAGTCTCAATAACTCAGAATTGACATCCCACAAGCAGGATTGGTAACACAAGGAACAAGGAATTAGATCTAAAATTAGAGACCTAAAACTTCTGACAATACAAGTCACTGTGAATTTTTATCAAAACAGGAAAATATCTGTGGTTTCAAGAACAAGTTTTAAGCACACATTACTGTATCAAGATGTACCTCAGAGGCAGATAGACTTAAAACCAAAACCTGAATCTGCTCCCATCACACTGGGTCTTTCTCACAGCCACGGGCCTTCCTCTCTATCCCCTGCGGAGCAGCCAGTGATTGTACTACTGACTTTTGGGTTGGCAGTGGCAACGTGTTATGTGCTAGGGCACCAGCGCTCCTCAGCTAATTAGATTTTTAATGAGCCACAATATATAGGCAAATAATAAATATGTTAACACTACTTTATTTCTGTGATGTTGCTGTTGTGTACCATCAAGTCAGAACCGACCCATAGCTGATGCTTCAGTAGGTTTTAAGAGGCAGTTTAATTGCAAGGGAGGTGATTGCCCATCTTTCTCCCACAGAGCAAATGGTGGATTTGAACCTTGTGCCTTCAGGATTGCAGCACGGTTTCTTACCACTAGACCACCTTTTGACAGTTTTCACTGACAACCTAAAGGACTAAAGTTCAAATCTACCAGCTGCTCCCCAGGAGAAAGATGTGCAGTCTTCTCCCATGCTATTTATTGCCTCTGGAAACCCACTGAAGATCGCTATCAATCAATTTCAACTCAGCAGTCCCCAGTAACATACCAGGGAAGCATTAGGAAATGCTCAGGCCTGCAAATTCATTCTATTAATGAAAAGCATAAAATATTCTTATACAATAAGTTTTGTTGACAACAGAGATGGGTCTAAAATAGAAAAAGGGGAGAGAGGAAAAGAACCATTCATTATCCCTGTTCCTTGCTCAAGTGAATTCACAGCTTTTGGTTTAATATCCTGTCAAGCAGTTCTGAACACCTTCCCCCGAGTACCCAGGCTAAGTGCAAACATTCTGTGCATCCCTTTAGATCTGAGCAAACAGCTCCATGCTAAGGCATTTTCCTTCTTCTTTTCCATCGCTCACGTTGTTCTAGTCAGAAAGTGTCACCTCCATTTCCCTCTCACATGCAATGCTTAGCACACTTTTCTGTCTGAATAACTAGGGCTCCCTGAGCTCTATGGATTCCATCTCATTGTCAAGTAAACAAAAACCCTCACCACTGAAATCATAAACAACTGACATTCAGCAACACCTCGCAATAAAACTCACAGGTGTCTGGGCACCCGGAGACCTGCGGGCACTGGTTCTCTTTATTAATTCAGAGCAAGCAGTGTGAAGGGATCCTCTCTGCGTTATTTGGTTTTTGTTAGCATCTATCACTTTCAATTTAACTTCTATAACTTTTTTTTTTAAATTTGCTGGTGGCATCTTCCAGAATCTAACTCCCTAAGGATAAGATTTGATTTCCATTCTTTTCCTGCTGTCAACGTTCCCCATTTAGAAAAGCTTCTGAGAGCTATTGCTCAAATAATAAAGGACATGGAATAGAGGGATACTTCTAAAGGAGTAGCTTCCTGGCTGCTTGGGTTGAAGTATGGGCAGGTTTTGGTCACTGAGGGATCCTGGCCATCCTGTGAGGGGTGGGCGCAGGTGGTCTGCGGGGATTGTGATGTTAGGTGCCCAACAACAGTAGCAGAGTGGCCCTACTGATTTCATATAGCAGTCACATCATCTGAGGTGCTCCAGGGATCAGGGCAAAGTTCCCGGTTAGCTTTTGGTCCCTGCGCTGGTTTGTGCATATCTCCCTTTTCTGTTAAGAGATTTCTGCACCAAGAACTGCGTACCTAGAAACCTCTAGATGTGCTGAGATCCCTGGACTTTAATGCAGACGCCGCCCGACAGCTTATGTGAATTGATGTGCCAGTGGTGCTGCCTGAAATCCCTGAGCAGGAATAAATCACCTTCGGAGCGAGGCGGGGAGCCCCGCACTTCTCCTCCTGACAGCACTTGTAACCCATACATCACTGCTCCTTGCTCCCAGGGGCCCCCACATTTGGCTCCTGAATATATAATACATGTGGGAAGGCAGAGTCTTAGAAACTGCCACTGCAAAATAACAACCCCTCATCCTCCATCTGTGGCCTTGAACCTGAAGTTGTGCTCTGATGGTCAGGGGAATACAAGCAAAGACCCAGGGACAAGGAAAATAAAGGAGGGGCAGAGGAAGGAGACGCCTCCCCTGGCCATCTACATCTGGGCATCTCCTTCTCTGCCTTGTGACTGTGGAAATGTCAGCTTGGTTTTGGGATCCTTGGTGGTTAAATCGGGGAGCTCTCCATCAGCGAGCGCATCTTAGGAAGCCACGTTGCCATGACTGCAGAGGAGGGTTTCGTGGGGCTGGGATTTTGCAGAGAGCTGTTATTCAGTTAGACCTAATAGCAATAACCTTCACCTGTACTTTGGAGCTCACTTGGACTTTAAATGGAACTTAATCTTAGGTTAGATCGAGCAGACTGTGGAGTTAATGGAATAAGCCTACTTAAAGAAATTATAACTTTTATTACTAAAAATATAAGGTCACCCAGGGTTTTGCCCAGCAGGTACTCAGAAATGTGATGCTGCATCCTGCTACCCACGTATGTGGATAAAAGACTCCGGGTACACATCCACGTAAGGGCCATCCTGCCCACCAGCTGGCCTGTCCCTCTGTGTGCTGTCTTCTCTGCTCACTTCTGGGTCCTTCCTGACTCTTCTATCTGTTGAGCTATCATTGACCTGTTAAAATTCCCTTTCTCTTCTTTCCACTAGTTCTCCCTTTTTCTCCCCTTTTTTGATGGTGGAATTTCTTTTTTTGTCATTCAGTTTCTTTCCTTCTTAATTTCTTCTTGCGCTTCCAGTTATTTTCTTCAGTTCTGAGGAATGTAACTGGTCATATACATGTATGATATTGTTGTTATGTGCTTTTGAGTCGCTTGTGACACATAGTGACCCTGTGTACAACAGCTCTGAATTCTGCTCTATCTTAAGCCAACTTAAGCTGGGACACAGCTGACCCCAGTCTCTAAGTCAGTCCATCTCATCCAGGATTTTCTTCTCTTGCACTGTCCCTTCACCTTCTCAAGCATGATGTCCATCTCCAAGGACTGATCTCTCCTGGACACATGCCCAAAATATATGAGATGAGGCTTTAGAATCCTTGTCTTCAAGAAACAGCCTGGTTTTACACTTTCCAGGGGTCAACCTATTTGTTCTCCTAGCAGTCCATGGTATACTCAATACTCTTTTTCCAGCACCACAACTCAAAGGCATTCATTCTTCTATTATCCTTAGTCATTGTCCACCTTTATGATGCATAGCCAGTAATTGTGAAGACCATGGCTTGGGTCAGGCACACCTTAGTCTTGAGAGTGACTTGTTGCTCTTCAGTACTCTAGATAGGGACCTGACAGCAGATTTTCCCAGTGAAATCTATCTTTTGATTCCCTGGCTGCTGGTACCAAGAGTGTTGGTTGTGAAGCCAAGCAAATTGAAGCTGATAGCAATTTCAATCACACTACCATCTATCATGATGCTACCAATCAGCCCATTGGTAAGAATCTTTGTTTTCTTGATGTTGAGCTTCGATCTATGTTCAAGACTGCAGTCCTTGACCTTCTGTAGCTCTATCTCACATACTTTGGATATATTTCCAGGAGGTATCAATCCTTGGAGAAGGACATCATACTTGGAAGAGTGGAGAGACAGTGCAGGAGAGGAAGACCCCAGATGAGATGTATTAATATAGTAACTGGAGTAATGGGGTCAGGTGTATCAGAGATGGTGATGTTGTCTCAGGATAAGGCAAGGGCAAAGCTCAGAGTGGTTATTGATAGGGTCACTGTGAGTTGTCGTGGACTCAATGACACATAACAGCAACAATAACAGATGTGTGTGTGTGTGTGTGTGTGTGTGTGTGTGTGTGTGTGTATGCTTGCATCAGGAGCACCTTAGTCTCTAGACTGATGTTGTTGCTCTTCAGAACACACACACATTATTGCTGTATGCCATCAAGTGAGAATCAGCTGATAGCTGACCCTCCAGGGGGTTTTCAGAGTATCAGTAATTTGCACAAGAAACATTTCCCTTTCTTCTCACACTGAGCAGCTGGTAGATTCAAACTGCTTGCCTTTGGGATTATTACATAACTTCTTACCATAAGGCCAGTTTGCATGTTCTCTGTGTGTATTACAATTATGTGTGAGTGTATATATATAGAGAGAGAGTAATTGTATATGTGT
>NW_006400015.1:2970469-2979514 GCF_000299155.1 Elephantulus edwardii
AATGTCTATCTGTGTTTCATTGACTATGCAAAGGCATTTGACTATGTGGATCTTAACAAACTGTGGCTGACTCTGAGATGAGTGGGAATCCCAGAACAATTCATCATTCTAATGCAAAACCTATACTTGGACCAAGATGCAGTCATCAGAACAGAGCAAGGAAATATTGCATCGTTCAAAATTGGAAAGGGCGTACGCCAGGGATGTGTCCTGTCTCCATACCTTTTTCAACCTGTATGCAGAACAGATTATTCAGGAGGCTGGGCTCTATGAGGAGAAATGTGGGATCAGGTTTGGTGGAAGATCTATCAACAATCTGCGTTATGCAGATGGCACAACTCTGCTTGCTGAAACCGAGGAGGACTTGAACTTGGAGAACTTGAACTCTATGAACTTGGAGAAAAGATGAAAGTTATACAAGTGTTCAGGTCTTTCATTCATAGGGTTGCTATGAGTTGTCTATGACTCGATAGAACTTAACAGTAACACATATATAGTAATTGTATATATATAGCGTGTGTGTGTGTGTGTGTGTATGTAGCAATTCAAGCAAGGTTGTGTCACGTGCATAATGCAGGTTATTGATAAGTCTTCCTCTGATCTTGGTTCCATATTCTTCTTCTTAGAGTCCATTTTCTCAAATAATGTGCTCAACGTACAGAATGAATAGTTATGGAGAGAGGAATATAACCATTGCACACTGCTTTCTTCGTTTTAAACCATATAGTATTCCCTTGCTGTTTGCCTCTTGTTCTAGGTATAGGTTTCACATGAATATAATGAAGTGTTCTGTGATTTCTATTCTTCTCAATGTTAACCATAAGTTATTATCCACAGAACAGTCAAATGCCTTTGAAAAGTCAATAAAACATAAACAGACATGTTTCTGTAGTCCTTTTTTTTTCAGCCAGGATCGATCTGACATCAGCAGTGATATCCTGATACCACAGCCTCTTCTAAATCCTACTTGAACTTCTGTAAGTTATCTATCTACGTACTGCTCTGGGCATTTTTGAATGATCTTCAGCAGTATTTCCCCTCAGACATGATAATCAGGGTTATTGTTCAAGAGTTTTCACATTCTGTTAGCTCACCTTTCTTGGGAATGGGAACAAATATGGATCTATTGCAGTCAGTTGGCCAGACAACTGTTCTCCAAATTTCCTGGTGTAGACTGGTGAGCGTGTTAGTTGAAATATGCTGAAAATTGCTTGCTGAAAGTGAGGAGAACTTGAAGCCCTTCTTGCAGTAGATAAAGATGCCATTGATGTGGATTGCATCCCAACATGAAGAAAAGAAATTTCTTACCACTGGACTAATAAGCAATATCATGATAGGTAAAGATTGAAGTTGTCAATTATTTTATCTTACATTCGATGTAAGATTGGATCTACAATCAACACTCTTGGTACCAATAGTCAGGAAATCAGGGGACATATTACACTGGGTAATTTTGTAGTCAGGAACTTCTCCAAATTATTGAAGAACAGTGGTATCAATTTGAGGACTAGGGTGCATCTGATTCTCTCCATCCTCTTCCCAGTCACTTGCTAAATCTCTGAGAGCTGGAAATGACTAAGAATGACAGAAGAATCGATGACCTTGAGCTGTGGTCGTAAAGAAGAATAGTGTATATCTCATGGACACCTAAAAGAAGAAACCGACACGTTTTGGAGAAAGTGCATCTAGAGTGCTTGTTGAAGACAAAGATGATAAGTCTTTGTCTCCCACACATTGAACATCTTGCAAGGAGAAGCTATTCCTTGGAGAGGGACATCGTGCTTGGAAAGGTGGGAGGTTGGAGACAGAGATGGTGACTTTCAAACAGGTGGATTGACACGATGACAGCTGCAGTGGGCTCTAGTGTCTTCAGGACTTTGCGTGTGTGTGGTTTTGGTGCAAGTTTACAGAAAGGTTGGATTTTGTTCATTGATTGACTTTTCCTCTCTCCCCCTCCTTTCCTATTCCCCTTCCCCTTTGCAATGAAAGTCTTGGTCTAGATTCTTAATTGTCATCCATTCCTTTCTGAGTCTTGTCTTTCAACTGTGGTGTTCATTACCTATCCACTCTATCCTGTTCTCCACCCCATCCCACCTCCCAGGTCCTTGTCAATCCTATGTATATAACAGGGATCTTACATAGTATTTATTCTTTTGTGACTAGACTTACCTTGCTCACAAAAGCCAGTTCCCACCTGACAGAGTCAGCAGCAAGCGCCAGCGACTGCAGCCAATCAACAACCACTTCCTCTGCCAAGAGATGGACCCTGCCCACTGAGTCATTAAAAGCTAGTTCACCTTCATGCCACATAAGACTTCTCTAACCCGTCCTGACCCTCTCTGGCCCAGGAGAGTGAACTTCGCCAGAGAAGCCCCCAATAAAAGCTTCTTGGCTTACTTTCAGTTCCTGCACCCATCTTACAAAACTTAATGGACCCCACAAACAAACATTGAGAAACCAGTTTAACTAAAAGTACACCAGATATTTCACTCAGTATCATTTCCTCCAGACTCATCCATGCGGTGTAGTATTGTACAAGCTCCTTGTTTTTCTGTGCTGATGATCTTCCATTGTATAAATGTACCACAGTTTTTTAATCCACTTATTTGTTGATGTGCCCGGGCTACTTCCAACTCTTGGCTATTGTGAATAATGTTGCAGTAAACACGGGCTAGCATACATCTATTTGTGTCACAGCTCTGGTTTCTTTAGATTATATGCCCAACAGTGGGATAGGTGGGTTAAATAGTAAGTCTAGTCACAAAAGAATAAATACTACCTAAGATCCCTGTTATACACATAGGATTGACAAGGGAGGTGGGATGGGGTGGAGAACAGGATAGAGTGGATAGGTAATGAACACCACAGTGGAAAAAGTGAAAGACAAGACTGTCAGGAAAAAAAATGGATGACAATTAAGAATCTAGACCAAGACTTTCATTGCAAAGGGGAAGGGGAATAGGAAAGGAGGGGGAGAGAGGAAAAGTCAATCAATGAACAAAATCCAACCTTTCTGTAAACTTGAACCAAAACCACACACACTCAAAGTCTTGAAAATGCTAGAGCCCACTGCAGCTGTCATCGTGTCAAACCACCTGTTTGAAAGTCACCATCTCTGTCTCCAACCTTCCACCTTTCCAAGCATGATATCCCTCTCCAAGGAATAGCTTCTCCTTGCAAGATGAATTGCTTGTAGTGTGGTGTTGGTGAAGAGGATGGGCTGTCCATCGGGCTGCCAAAAGAACAACCAGCCGGAGAAAATGCAACCAGAACGCTCCTTAGAGGCAAGGATTGTGAGTTTAGTGTCATATATTTGGGGAATGTTGTCAGGAGAAGCCAGCCCTTGGAAAAAGACATCATCCTGAGCAAAGTCGAGGGTCAGCTGAGGAGAGAAAGGCCCTAAATGAGAGGGGTTGGTAAGACGGTGACGATGGGCTTGAACAGAGCAGAGGCCATGAGGGCAGGGCCACTGTGAGTCAGAGTGGACTTAACAAAATTTAACAACAACATCTAAAGCCACTTTTATACTTCTCAAATTTATTCTTCCCATCCAATGATATCTTTCTAAAAACTCATACTGTAAATGAATCGCTGCTGCGATTAAGGCCCTGGACTAGAAGCCACGTTCCTTTACACACTGGGCTGCCCTCTCCCACGCAGTATTTGAAGTGCTAATGGCATGCGAGTTGTTTAGTGACACTGAGTGGAGTACGACTCACAGTGACCTTATGAAGAGCAGCTGTGAGCCCTGTCCTATCCAGTGCTGTCCTCATCATCTCGGACACACTCGATTCCAGAGCCGCAACCACTGTGTGAACCCATCTTCTCGAGACTCTTCCTCACCTCGCCACCTTTCCAAGCATGACGTCCTTTTCCAAGAAGAGCCTCACCTAACAGGGAGCACGAAGGATGTGAGCTGAAGCTTCACCTCTCTGCCTCCACGGTTCTCTGGAATTAGGAAGCTCCCTCCTGAGTCAGGGCTGACCTTTCCTAAGCATTTTCCCCCATGAAGCTGAATGCTGATAAAAGAACCTCCTCTTCAGTTTCCCCTCATTTCTTAGACCAAGTCAGAACCTCTGTTTATCTGCTTTCACAGAACTGTACCTTTTGTTTCCATATTGTGTTTTTAGGAATTCACTTTTCCTTTTCTGTGAACCTGTCAATATGAAATGTCCATCTCCCTGCATTCTCCACAATGGTTGTTCACAAGAAATAACACAAAGGCCCTGAGGCACCAGCTCTCTGCCTGCTACGACTCCCTCCTTCCCCAGCAAGCACTCTCTGACATAAGCTAAGGTCTCAATAGATACTTGTTGAGAGAAAAAAAAAATCAATAAAGTCAAATGCATGTGGGATAAGGAGAGAGAAGGGAAGATATTACATCCATTCTTATCTGAGCCGTATGAAACCCACACTCTTCCGGCTGAGGCTTATTTAAGCCTGTTACAGGCAGTGACACTGTGTCTAATGAATCTGTATAGTGTTGGCAGATGTCTTAAGTCTAAATGTCTTAAGTCAATATTTAGTTTTCATATTTAAGTCAAGAATGTTTTTGTAATTACTAAAAAATGCAAGGTTTGAAATTATTGTAAGAGCTGATATTATTAAGGAGTTAATATTATGTTCAATTCAAACTGATTGCTGCCTAATCAAAATCTCTTCATAGCTGACTGGTTCAGGGGATGCCAGAGATGGTAAATATCTCAAAAGGAGATTGTCCATCTTTCTCCCTCAGAGCCAGTTATGGATTTGAACTGCTCACCTTTGGTTTGACTGTGTAATTCCCTGTGGACCATGCTATCAGAGCTTCCCAGTCTTGCATTAGTACTATTATAAACCCTTTATTTGCATAGTCCTTTAATCAGCATGAAAGAACCCTTGAAGTCATTGCCATTGAGTTAGAGCTGACTCCAAACTGACTTCCCAGCTGGTTTTCACAGAGTTCATACGTCACGTAGGAAAATGCCCATCTTTCCTTCTTTGGAGTCACAGATGGATTTGAACTGTCCACCTTTAGGCTAGCACTGCAGCCCACTACCGACTAGGTCACCAGACCATCCCTTTATTCATCTATGGGTAAGAAAATATTATGTTTCCAAACTATGGTTGAAATTGTAACCCAATGACATGAAGTATCTTGTCCAAGAACTCCCAGCAAAGAACAGCGATGCTGGTAACTGATGAGCCCAAGATGCCTGTCCTTCATCCACACCCTGTTCCCACATGCTCGGGAGAGACACAGCAATTGCTAATGTTTAAGGACTTAAACTTTAACATCATGAAGCTTTATTTTCAATCCCAGCTGTGCTGTTTGTGAAACATGGGATGTTGAGTCAGCCGCTTAAACCCTCCACATCTGTCTTCTCAACTACAGAATGCAGTGAGTAGTAAGAACATCTTTCCTGGACAGTATTTAACACAGCACCTTATCATGAGAAGCACTCCAGCAGCCATAACTCGTATTGTTGTCATTGTAAGTATGTGTTCCCTATCAAGTAGCAGATAATAAAAAGTACTGTGAAGAATGAAGGAAATCATTGGATCAAGAAAGTAGAAAAGTCAAAAGTAGTGTGGCCTCCAAGGTAGGTTTAGACCTTCAAAAAGTGGTGTTCTCACTGAATCAGTCCTCTAGTCCCATTCTCCCAGCTTCCTCTCTGTGTGTCCACAGCTTCCCTCCAAGGCTCCCTTCTACCACAATCTTGCTTCAGTCGTCTATGGTGCAAAGACTGTCTTTTGTTCTGGTTCAGAGAAAAAGTATTTTTCTTCCAACTACTGAAGATTAGAAGGGGAAAAAAAACTGAAGGAAGGAAGTTTTGGAATTTACTCTTCTTGTAATGACTGATCATGAAGCAATCACCATGAATAGGAAATTAACAAAATGCAGATGTGATGCAAAGAATTCTTATCAAGAGCTAATAGATATTATATGGGTAACAGAAGGTGCAATTATTAAAATGTATTCTTTTGCAGTGGTTTTGTTGGTAATATGCACATCTGTGTAACCAGTATTGAGGGCTGCCATTCCTATGTTACACAACTACCTGTAATTAACACAATATCAGAAAGAGAGATGATCAGAAATTATGCAATATATACTCTCTTGGATTTTCTCTAGAATTTGTATCCTAAACTTTGATGGATTTTGAAAACTGTAGACTCTAGATACTTATGAAAAGCTTAGTGTCTAATATTTGTCTGATGAAGACCTCATACTGCTCTTGGGCTCTGTGAAGGTTATGTTTACCCTAGAACCAGCTAAGTGTTCTTGGCAGAGAAGATTCCCCCTGAAACCAAACCAAACACTATTTTTATCATCATCTTTTGAAATTGCATGAATGATTTTTTTCTTCCCCATTGAATTGAAGAATCTTCCAACACTTATGAAAATATCTGTTGAATGAATTGTTAATTTGTTCTATCATTTAGAGAAAACAAGAGTCATTTTTAGTCTTGTGTTATGGAATCACTTCTTGAAACACTGAGAATTTATTCTTCATCTAATTAGAGGATCTAGATGCAGAACAAATCCTCTTAATGCCAACTTGTTTTACTGAAAGGCATGTGCGTGGATCATAAAGTTTGTTCGTAGAGTGGTAACGTGGCATCCCCTCGGAGCTATGAGGTTCCCCATGCACACTGGAACTCCAACTCATCATCTTTGAGTTGGAATCGGTCAAACCAAACCAGCCAGACGGTTTTCACTGTTACTGTCATGTGGCTTCCAGATGGGACTGACTCCTAACTGACCCTCCAGTGGGTTTTAAGAAGCTGTGAGTTGTCCATCTTTCTTGCAAGGAAGTGCCAGTCTATTAGAATATGTAAGGGGATGTGATGTTCAGCTTAGCAGTGCAACTCCCTAGAAACTGTGCTAGCAGAACTGCTCCCTCCTATGGAGCGGGAGTTATGCTCACCCTGGCCTGGCACCAGTGGCAAAGCCAAAAGACAAAGGCAGAGGTGTGAAGCCCCCTGTGTTCACTGGGACAGAGGTGACCAAGCCCTTCCTGTTTAGACACGCCTGCTGAGGGCCACTAGGAGGTGGACTGACTTCTTGGCAGCCAGGAGTTTCTGTATTTTTTAAGCCACTGACCTTTCAGGGGAAAAAAAACCAAAAAACCACAAACCAAATGCTGAGAAAAGTGAAAGCCTTGTTCATGTCATTGCAAAGCGATGACTTTGAAGACCTAGTGCCAGAATTCAGATATCTACCATTTCTACATAGGAAACTTGACTTTGCTATAGTTTCTATTTAAAAAATTAAAAATGAAATTTCTCAATTTATAAAAAGACAATTATTTAATTAATAAAATTTTAAACCCTTTATAGGTAAGAACATTATATATAAATTTCAATTTTAAATAATCCATCTCAATATCCTCAAGAGAATGTAGAAAATGAATTTATATTGAATTTGTCACAAAGCTCTGTATCAATGAAGTGTGTCTTTTTTATTTTTGGTCCTGTGTTTATAATCCATTATGCTCATGCTAAAATTCATTTAAACATCCAGGGTTAATATCTTGCAGTATATATTTTCTAATTTGAAAAAATATTCTAAATTTGTACTTTGCATGATGGTCTTCCTTTAAAAATAAAAAAAGCATCACTCTTCCTTTGCTAATGTTACATTCACACATCAAATTTTGGCATGGTTAAAAATAATCCGT
Source organism: Elephantulus edwardii (assembly GCF_000299155.1). Classification (NCBI taxonomy): domain Eukaryota; kingdom Metazoa; phylum Chordata; class Mammalia; order Macroscelidea; family Macroscelididae; genus Elephantulus; species Elephantulus edwardii. Next base: position 2,978,134 of record NW_006400015.1, read on the forward strand.
CTAATGGATATAAAACATGAGGGTGCCTAGCTCCAGCTCTGACTCACCTCACACGCAGACAACATTCATTTGCTCTTTCTCTCTTCATGCAGTAAAGCTTTATGTAGAACCCACTGTGTGTCGGAACCAGGCTGCACCCCAGGGCAGATAATTCAGCTGAGTTTTAATGAAGTCCTCTAAATGGAAAGTCTCTGTAACTGCTAATTGTGTCCTGGTTGTACAAGACAGGCTTCTTACAGTAAATGCTCCCATTTCCCTAAGTTTTCCAATCTGTGCCTTAGGTCTCCAATAAAACGCAAACTGGAAAGTTTATTTCCTACGAGAACACAGGCATATAGACTACAATATTTTATCTAAAACAATACGCCTTTCATTTCTCTCAGCTTGTGACTTGACTATGCAGAGGGAAACCCATGCAGGAATGCAAGGGAAAAGCTTTTTATTTTATATATATGTTATCTTATCAAAGGCTTGAAATGCATCTCTTTCTTACAGCCAGCAGATGGTGCTTTTAGTAATAAAGTTATGAGGTTGCTGGAACATCCTTTATTTAGTTGTCTATTGGTTTTTTCCCTTCTCTTTTTGTGTTCTATTAAATAGATCAGAAATGGAAATTATATTTTGCCACAGGAGGAAATAAAGTCTATTTACTGTTAATACTATCATTTCTACTTATAGAACTCTGTTTTTCTGGCATAGCTATCATGTATCAATCAAATTATGAGAGAAATTTAAAAGTAGCTGGCATTAATCTAAGTATTATATTCCCATTCTTAGCTTAGTCTCTTGTTTTTTGTTGCTGTTTGGTGTTATCAAGAAGTAGAATAGACTACGAGAAACTGCCTGCCTGCATCATCTTCGTAACTTGCTGCATTCCATCTCTCTGAGACTGTCCATCTTTCTTACTCACTTTCTATTCGACCAAGTGTGGTATTTTTCCCAGGGTTTGGACTCTCTTCACAGCACTTGCAAACCCCATGGCTAGACCTGTTCCAAGACAGATTTGCTCTATTGGCCGGTCCCAACATAGTGAATATTCTTTGCTAATATTGTAATTCAAAGGCATCACATAGTCTTCAATCTTCTGTATATAAGCTCAAATTCAAACCAAACTCATTGCTATCTAATTGAAATCAGTGCACAGTTGACCCTCAAGGAGATTACAGAGGTTGTAAGTAGCTTGGGGGTGACAGTGCCAACTTTCTTGTGCAGAGTAACTGGTGGACTCGAAATGCATGCCTCTGAGTTGGCAGCGTAACTCCTTTCCACTAGCTTACCAAAGCTTTACATGTAAAGAACCTATTTTCTTTCTTTCTTTCTTTCTCTTTCTTTCTTTTTCTTTCTTTCTTTCTTTCTTTCTTTCTTTCTTTCTTTCTTTCTT
>NW_006400015.1:2979620-2997865 GCF_000299155.1 Elephantulus edwardii
GAGAGAGAGAGAGACAGAGAGATGGAGTTTGGATATAAATTTTTTTTTATATGATTGTCAGTGGTAGGTTCTGTCAAGTATGACTCATAGTGACTCTATGGACAACATATCTGAACCCTCCTTTATCCTGTGCCATCCTCACAATCTCTGACACACTAGAGCCCAATGCTGCAGTTACTGTGTCAATCCACCTGGTTGAATGAAGTTCTTTCTCTTCTTCAACACATAATGTTCATAATATATAATATTTATAATTAGGATAATTATGAAAATATGACATATATATATTGTTATATAGACACTGATGTGTCAAATGCGATAATGGTTACCCGTGGTGGACAGTGTTTGGTGGAGCTCCCTGATGAAAACAAGCTTGACAGCAGGAGTGGCATCCGCCTCTGTAACAGCTTGCCTCCAAAAACCCTATGAACCTGGAGGAAGGATGGAAGTTACACAAGTGTTGAGGACTTTCATTCATAGGGTCACTATGAGTTGCCTACGACTCGATGGCACTGAACAACAACAAACATTTTATATACACACACATATATTTTATATATTGCTCCAATTATATAAAGGTAGAAACTTAGGATGATCTGAGATATTAGCTGCAGAAGATCAAGGACTGAAATCTTCAATATGGGCTGAAGTTCAACATTAAGAAAACAAAGATTCTCACTACTAGGCCAATTGACTCTAACATGATAGATAGAGAAGAGATTGAGATTGTTAACAATTTCAGTTTGCTTGGTTCCATAATCAATACTCTTGGCACCAGGAATCAAGAAATCAAAAAACTGGCTTTATTGGGAAAATCTATTAGAGAACTCTCCAGAGTACTGAAAAGCAAGGATGTCAGTCTAGATACTAAATTGCACCTAATCCAAGCCATTGTCTTTCACATTGCTTGCTATGTTTCAGAAGGCTGGACAATTACAAAGGATGAATGATAGAAGAAGTGATGCCTTTGAATTGTGGTGCTGGAGAAGAGTATTGAATATACCATGGACTGCTAGGAGAACAAACAGATCTGACCTGGAAAAAGTGAAACCAAGGTGCTCCTTGGAGGCAAGGATTTTGAAGCTGCATCTGACATACTTTGATCATGTGTCTAGGAGAGACCAGTCTTTGGGAAAGGACATCATGCTTGGAAAGGTGGAAGGACAGTGCAGAAAAGAAAGACCCTACATGAGATAGATTGAGACACTGGGGTAATAGAGGTAGATGTGTTGGAAACAATGAGATTAGCTCAATCTGGAGCAGGGTTCAGAGCCATTGTATATATAGTTGCTATGATTTACAAGAGACTTTATGACACATAACAACAACAACACTTTTTTATATAAATTATATTTCTATAATTCTAATAATTTCACTGTTCAGTATTTACTGCAAATAAACAAGGGTGCATTGCTTTTTAGTCTTACTGATTTAATAAATTATTTTTGTTCTGTAATAATTTTTATATTAATCACTTTACATTAATTATATGGGTAAAAGTGCCATGAAGTGAGATGCTTGGTTGCAATATTTATATATTAATACTTGCCCTTATCAGCATTTGTTTGATCTTTTTCTTTGTATCTGATTTAATTTCTCTTATATTTTCTAAACTGTCTTAAGCTTTTCAAGTAAGCTTAACATAGGAATTCATTTTAAATATGGAAATATTAATAATATTAATTTTGAATGTGGCTTTCAAAGAGCTAGAGAAAAGCTGAAGAGGAAGCTGGCGATGGTCTCGGTTAGTTGGCCTGGAAGGATGAGGTCATCATAATGTGAGGGTGGAAATCTCTGGGGTAGCAGCACCAATCCCCGATAAATTACAGCACAAGAGCTCCATCCAGGATTGAAAGGCACAGGGTGAAATCCATGAACAGTTCTTTCTTCTTCCAGGACTCAAACCTACAATGTGAGCACTTCTCTGTGAGGGGTGAAGGATGTTGGCCGTGAGTTGCTATCACTTTCCCTATGCCAGCTGAAAAAAGAAATCGATCGTGTTTCTTGGTGTTAGCCTGGAGTTCCTTGTTGAAACATCACTAAGCTTGCATTCATTCGTAGTTCCATCTTTTGAGTGTGAGCGGATTGTGCAGAATTTAGCTGATCTACAACTGTTAAGGAAAAGGGGCCTGGAGCTTTAGGGCTCAGATTCTGGTCTAGCCCAAGAGACAGCAGACTGGGTGGAGGGCAGAGGGCCAAGGAGAAGCTGCGGTGCACAGCGTTCAAGGCCACTTTCTTTATGATAGCCAGCAGGTGGGGATTATATTGTTATATTTCCTCCTGTCTCCTCTTTAAAAGTTAATGGCACAGAAATCTGTCTGCTAAGTGGTCATGGCAGGAGAGGATGCTGTAAGAAGGCTGTCGTAAAACCATCAGAGTATACATGGCCAGGATTTGAATATGGGGTTTAAAAGCACAGCTGACTTTTTGCCTTTGGGGATGAACAGCAGATCACCCAGAGACAGTTAGTCTTGGCATTTGGTGTATACAGAACCAGGATATGAGAGTTACTGGAGCTGAAATGCTTGGCCTGAGTGATGAAAGTCTGCTGTGTTTGTTGTGAATTGGGTCAGAGGTGCTGGCCCTCTGAAGTTCATGTGAGAACTCTTCTGAAACCTGTGCGTCAGAAGTACAGGCTTGCTTCCACTGTGAAGACTCCAACTCTCTATGAACTTTGCTTCTATAGGACGTAAGGGGAACAGACACAGGTGCGCCTGAACACCACCCAGCACCCCCTCTGGGTTCTGAGGCTCTCACCTTCCCCAGGACTCACTCAGGCTGGATAGGTGAACGGGAGGTGAGCAGGAGGGCAGGTGAAGGTTACCTAACCCACTTCCCTTTGCATTCAGACCTGGGGCCAGCGCTCCACAGATACAATTCTCTTAAAGCATGGACCTCTGCCCTGCAGCATTAACTCAGCCCTGAATCCCAGAGTGAGAAATAGCTTCGCCACCCGAAGGACAGCTCAAACCCTCTGCAATCAAGTCAATTCTAACTCACAATGACCCTCTCATCACATTTTCTGAGGTGGTAAATACTTATGGGATGGTATTACCCATCTTCCTCCATTGGGCAGCTGGTGGATTTGAACTGCTGACCTTTTTAGTTAACAATTAAAACTGAATGCACTATGCCAGTAGGGCTCCTTTGAAAGAACATCTGTATTAAAGGAATTACAAGTGGGATGCTTCTTAGAAGAAAGGATACTGTAAGCTTGTTTTCAGGAGGTGAGTCTTTGGAAAGAGACATCCCTCAAGCTGGGGAAAGCCAGCAGATGAGAGGAAGGCTCTCTAAAGAGGATTGTTGGCACAGTGACTACAACAGTGACCTTGAGCTTGACCCAGATTGTGAGGGTGGGGCACGATAGGGTTGACTATACTTAACGCCTACAGAGCCTTTTGTCACTCCACATTGGAAATCATCTTTTTTAAAAATTGAGATTTAATGAAAGTTTATAGAGAAATTGGATTTCCATTCATTCATTGTTGCACATTTTCTTTCCTGCCACTTCCCCTAGTTTGCTTTTCTCTTTGAACAAAAAAAAATATTATTATACAGTCCCCACCCCTCACCCCAGTCCACTTTACTATGCAGTTCTTATTCTGGACTCTGGTCATGAAAATAATACCTAATCATATATTTCTTTTATACAGTTCACTTCCTCATCTGTTTCAATGCTGTGTACATTATGTATCCCCTCTTTTCTTAGTTCCCCCCAACCTCCATGTCAGTCCTGCTTAATAACAGTGGCACTATGCAGTATTTGTCCTTTTGTGATTGAGATATTTCACTCAGCATAATGTCCTGCAGGGTCACCCATTTTGTATAATATTTCATGAGTTCCTTGTTTTTCAATGCAGTGTAGTATTTCATTATGTGAATATACCACAGCTGCTCTATCCATTTGTTTGTTGATGGGCATTTGAATTGTTTCTTACCCTTTGTTATTGTGAACAAAGCTGCAATAAACATGGGTGTGCATATATCTGTTTGGGTGGCGGTTATGGTTTCTTTGGGATATATTCCCAGTAACAGAATTGCTGGGTCAAATGGTATTACTATTTCCAACTTTTTCAGACAGCACCATACTGCCTTCCATAGTGGTTGCACCATTTTACACTCCCACGAACAGTAAATAAGCATTCCAGTTTCTCCACAACCTGGCCAACATTTATTGTTTGCTGCTCTGTTGAATTTTGCTATTCTTACTATGAGAGATGATATCTCATAGTTGTTTTGATTTGTATCTCTCTTAGAGCTAGGGATTTTGAACATTTCTTCATGTGTTTGCCATCTGAATGTATTCTTGGGTGAAGTGTCTGTTCATATCTTGTGCCCATTTTGCAGTTGGATTGTTTACCTTTATCTTGTTGTGGTGCTCGAGTATTCTATAAATTCTAGTTATGCGTCCCTTAGGAAACATGTCATTACCAAATATTTTTTCCCAGTCTGTGGCTTCCCTTTTTACCCTATTGGAGAAGTTTTTGTATGTGCATAGGGATTTGATTAATTCTTCAACGAAATGAAAAAGGCAATCTCTAATTTCATTTGGAATGGAAAGAGGCCCCAAATAAGCCAAGCACTCCTTAAAAAGAGAAACAAGGTAGGAGGCATCTCACTCCCTGATTTCAAATCCTACTACACTGCTGTGATGGTTAAGACAGCGTGGTGCTGGTACAATGACAGACACATAGATCAATGCAATAGAACTGAAAACTCAGAAATCAGCCCATCTACCTATGGTCAACTGATTTTTGACAAGGAGATGAAATCAATTAAGTGGTGAAACAATAGCCTTTTTAACAAATGGTGTTCAGAAAATTGGAAAACCATCTGCAGAAAACTGAAGCAAGAGCCACATCTCACTGCATACACAAAAACCAACTCAAAGTGAATCAAGTACTTAGGACTAAAACCAAGGACTATGGACTTCATTAGTGAAAAGCTTGGAAGAACCCTAGAAGCCCTAATCTACGACATGCAGTCTTCCAAACATCCTGAAAAACCTACAATCAGGAAAGGATAAAGTAGATGAGTGGACATCATCTTCTTCATTTAGGGGCAGGGATGGAAAGGAGCCTGGGAGGAATGTCCAGTGGTAGAGAAGAGGCCACCTGCGGGCCCAGTCCTGAGCCAGCTGCCATGTTCGCCCAGGCCACGTCGTCGGCAGTTCTTGAACTCAGGAGCTGACTGCAGGAGAAGGCAGCCCTATCCCATGTGATTTCCAGCCGAGAGCCCAGCGGAGGCTCGTCTCTGGGTCCGTTTTGACTCAGTGGCCATGAGTCTGTTGGAGTTTTCAGTCTGACTCCTGCTCTGCTGTAGCTTTGTGTCTGTCGCCTGGAGAAATGCATTTGGAATCGGGTTGAGGGTTGTTTTTTTGTTTTGTTTTTAATTAGCTATTTTTTGAACTGAAATTCATATGCTTTACCGTAAAGATTCGAGCCACAGTAATGTTCCCATAGATTTAGATGCACATAGCCCTTTTCTTCGAGGCCATTTGGACTCCTGACCCCATGTGTCTCAGAACAGATTCGTGGTCTTTAAGGCTTTTTAGTGATTGAATTGTTTTCTTTTTTTCGGACATTACATTACTAGAGATTTCTTTGTCAAATCTTTTCTTGAGATGGTCTCTAAATGCATGTGGCAAACATTCAAATCTCTGCTTTGACTCTCATGCTCTTGTTTCATTTCCTTCACTTCCATTTGTATTTACATTTGAGAAAATGTATGTTCTGTAATGCAATCAGGTGGTGGCCTTTCCCCCCATGATGATATTGAGCTTCTCCACTGTCTTTTTCTACAAATGTAGTTATTTGAGTTCTCAGTGTTCCATTGGTAAGGTCCATGTTTATAGTGTCCATTTATACAATGGGAAATGCCATTTTTGCTGGTAGTTGAGTGATAAGTAGTTACACTGCAATCCCCAAGGCACACGCTTCAGATCCACCAGCTGCTCCAAAGGAGAAGCTTCAACAATCTCTTCCTGTGAGATCGACTGCCTCTGGTGGGTCCGCTCTGGGCTTGTTAGTGACCTACACTACATACCACCAACAATAGATGTTTCTTATGTCGTCAAGATCTTATCTTTCAAATGCCCATCTACTTTCCATCTTTCACATTCCCATTAGCAAGAGTAAACAATGTATTTTGATTATGTTATTTTTCAAATTTGATTTCAGAAATTTGCGAAAACCTTTAATTTCTTAACCTTCGGGATTAGTGATTGTTACAAAAATTATCCATGTTCACCATACTAACTGGTTTTCGTTGTGCGTGAATGAGTGTGTTCCTATGACTGGCAGGATAGTGTTGGTGGTGGTGTGTGCCGTCAAATCAGAATTGACACAGAGCTGACCCTCTAGCAAGTTTTCAAAGTCTGTAAATTGCACGCGAAGAGATTGCCCATCCTTCAAGATAAAGCTTGAACTGTGTTCTTTGACAATAAATATGGCACTTTTACCCTGCCATTCATTATTCTCAGATAGTAATCCACATGGCTGGTGGACACTGAGAGCTCTGGGGGTTCAGGGTAAGGAGCTGCACTGCCAAACTGAAGGCAAATGGTTCGAATGCACCACAAATACAGAATGTCCAGTCTCCTGTGATGCGGCTCACCAGCTCTGAAGACGTTTAGAGAGCCACCTTGTCAGTGTGTCAGAACAGTAATGACCGTGCGGATATAGACATTTTTTTAATTTTTTCTTTTGAGGCTTCTAATTTTCCTTGACTCCTGCTTCCTATTTTTAACATTCAGGTAATTAGTGAATGTCTGCGAGTATTTCTTCCTCTTTTTAGTAGGAAAGCATTGGCAGATGAAGAGCCTGAAAGGTTTACTCCACTTCATCGCTGAAGCAGACTGTGCCTTGAGGAAGTAACTCTTCCTGGTCACGTGAGTACCTTCTGCTCTGAGGCACACTTTCAGTGCCAACATGGACAGCACCTGTTGTTAATCATCAGGGTTTCACTGGCACATTTTAAAATCTGTAGCATTAGTCATCAGTGATAGGGCTAGTTTCTTCTTATGATAACTTCTATCAAGCAACATGAGTATACATATGAATTATTCAGTCTGAGTTACTCTTGGGATCAAAACTTCCTCACATTTGCCTATATAATTGTCTGTAAGGCATGCCATATACTAAGAAACAAGGGCATAATAAGACAGAAAACATCTCGTACTCAGTAAGAGATATAACTGAGAAAAATCTCAGTTTCGGCTCTACTACTATTTTGCTCCAAAGCATGACTTTGGTTGGTTTGGGGTTTTTTTTTCTCCCTTGTTATGTACTGTCAAATCAGATCTGACTGGCACAGGAGGAGATTGCCCCTCCTTCTCCAGCAGATCCAAACCATAACTCTGATCTGGTCATGAGGACATAAACCCAAATTGAGTGATGGTCTAAAAAAAATAAATAAGCAAGACATATCTAAAGTGTAATCATCATGCCAATGGGAGACCATCTGAGGAACTGCCACAAACTGAAACAACCCATGGAGATTCCATGCAGATTCCACAGCTCAGTTCAGCAGGGAATCTGGACTGGACCCCAGACCCAAGAGCAAATAGTCACTAGAAAGATGGCAAAAATGAAAAGAGTATCTCTACATCAGTTAACAATACTGTTTCAATGGTAACTGACTGGTCTCAACACATAGGACCATCATGATTCTGAATTAAGAACTGACACCATATAACTATACAAACTTACACACACACACACACACACACACAACAGGAAAGTACTGGATATCCCATGGATGGCCAAAAGAACAAAAAAACTGTCTTGGAGAAAGTGCAGCCAGAATGCTCCTTGGAGGCAGAGATGATAAAGTTTCATCTCACGTATTTTGGCCATTTTGCTAAGAGAGAGGCTGTTCCCTGGAGAGGGCATCATACTTGGAAAGACTGAGGTTTGACAAAAAGAATGGAAGATTCTCAATGACATGGATTGACATGATGACTGCAGCAGTGGACTCAAGTATGTCAGAAATAACGAAGACAGTACAAGATAGGACAGGTTTGGATCCATTGTTCATAGTGTTGCTAGGAGTTGTACTCAACTTCATGGCCCCTGACAACATATATTATGAATATATCTTGTTAAGCCACTTTATAAAGGAGTATTAATGATGAAATAAGCAAGTTCTCAGCTATGAGTCACAAGGTTTCTAGTGTGAACGTCTCAGCAGCTCCTGGGAGAAAGGACGTGGCTTTTGGCTCCTCATGAATGTCGCAGCCTGTGAACCCAGTTGTGGCAGTCGTGCTGTGTCTGCTGGTGCTGCCCCCAAGATGGGATGTACTCAACGATACACTTCGCAATGGGGAGATGCCTTAAAATGCTTACATTTGAAGAAACTGTATAAAAATATATAGAAGCTTACCATTTTCTGCAGCTTTTAAACAACTCTAAAATTGATTCAAGATAATTGTTTTCCAAAGAAAGAGCAGGTAGATATTAAAATAATCCATAGCACTCAACATTTTAGCAATTCACCTTAGTCATTTGCTAATGTTTATAAATATTTATGTCAGTCTAAATTCAAATGAGAATCCACTTGTAAAAAGATTGATAGTATCCCTTATGGAATTAGTCATTCAAAAATTATAATAATAAGCAAAGTATGCAAAGAACATAGTACACATGCCACTCAAGAGAATTGATTCTGCTTCTCCTTCCTCTCAAATTAGATAAACTGTTCTATGTCAAACCACAATGTTATTAAGACAGGAGACTATTAGATTAAGGCTCTGTTTCTTGAAAAAGTAGTTCTATTTTCCAGGTGTCATTTTAATTTTCTGCCAAAGGATAATATGATCTGAAGCATTTCCATAGAAAATTTTGGTCTGAGTTTGCTCTCTGATTCTTTAAATTCAGAAATGTTTAATTTGTGCTTTCCACGCTTCCCATATGTGACAGCTGACAATTTCCAAATATGTCACATATCCTGGCTGATTTACTACGTAAACATATTTTAAATATAATAGGACATTCGAATTCAAAGGGAAAAAAAGCTAGTTAAAGACGGACAAGATAATACTTCCATATCTGGTGAAGATATAAAATTCTTCCCATGTATCTGTACTAATATCATTATCAAACTTAAAACAGACCCCATCTTGATGATTTCTGGATGTAAGTCCTCTGCCTCCACAGACAGTGTGCTTTCAGTGTGTCTTAATGTATGTGGGGAACATAAATAAACCATTATCTTGAGTTTATTTATACAAAGGCAAAACCAGATTTCCTCCCTGCCTCCCACCAGCTGCTGCACCCATAATGCAATGGCTCTTTATGTTGGCTAATAGGGGAGGGGGAACAACATCAAAGAGCAGCACCTCATTCTGGCAGGTGGTGGTTCAGCAGGAGAATGCCCACCGTCCATTTGGGGGTTTGGCTTTGATTCTCACACATGCATCTAATGTAGCCACCACCCATCTTTCTGACAGCAGAGACTTGCTTACGGGTAAGATGCTGAGCAGGTTCCTCAGAGCTTCCAAACTAGACTGACTGGGGGGGAAGTGCTGAGAAAATCAGTTTACAAACCCTATAGACAACAAAGGTCGAGTCTACGGTCAATGATGGAAACAGCAGGGCGAGGCGGGGCTTTTTTGTGCATAGGGCGGCCATGCACAGGGACTACATCGACAGCATCAACAGCCACCACAATCTGGGGAACTAAAGAAAGTACACAGGGAAAAGAAATCTATTTACACCAGCTTGTTGTTACTTGTCGTCAAGTCGAGCACGACCCATAGCGACCCTATGAACAAAAGGTCTGAAGCCTTTCTATGTAACTATCGACATTTATCAAAGTTCATAATTTCCAGAGGTATGTGGTTTCAGAAACGTACACCTGGAGAGGCCTTAAATTGTAGAAGAAAATGTTATAAGAATTAGGAAATGGCCCACTGCACGCTACAACGGCAACCCACTGCCATTCAGTCAGTTCTGACTCAGCAGTCCTGTAGGATGAGGGGTAACTAAACCCACTGTCTTCATGGGAGCAGATGTTCTTGTGTTGTTCCTTTTTTTTGTTTGGTTGTTGTTGTTTTGTTTTTGTTTTTTTCTGTTTGTTTGTGTTGTTTTTTTTCACTGAGCAGCTGGTGACATTTTGGATAGTATTGCAATGTTTAACCTAGCCCATCAATGGGGACCTTGGGTCTGGAAAAAGGATGCAATGAAAGTTCATTAGAATAAAGTTAGAAAAACCAAAGAACCAGTAATGAGTGTTTAAATTGTAGACATCAAGTGACACAGAAAACATTCATTACAATTCCTGTTAAATAGAGCAATGATATAAAGATTGGCAGCACCCCCAACACTAGCATGACCCCAATAGCATAACAAAGAAAAAAATCACACACCTTCCGAAGCGGGAATCCCCCGCACTGGACCAGTAGGCAACATCATGATGGATAGAGAAAGAACTGAGACTGTCAACAACTTCAACTTATTTTGATCCACACTCAATACATTCTATACCAACAGCCAGGAGTTCAGGGGACATATCGCACTGGGAAAAGTCTATAGTAAGGGGCCTTTCTAAATTAGTGAGTAATAAATTCTCGCAAGCGTGAAGCCTACTTGTCTCTGGAAATATAGATTTTGAAGCTCTGTCTCACATATTTTGGGCATATTTCTAGGAGCAGCCAATCCTTAGAAAAAGAACTCATGCTTGGAAAGGTGGAGAGACAATGCAAGAGAGGAAAACTCTGGACGAGATAGATTGACTCAGTGATTGGGGTAACAGGAGTAGGTATGTCGGAGACAGTGACGTTGCCTCAGGATAAAACAGAGTTCAGAGCTGTTATGCGTAGGGTCACTATGAATTGCAGGCAACTCACAGCACATACAGCAATGTCAGTTTGAGGACTAAGGCGTGCCTGATTCAAGTCATCGCCTTTCACTCACTTGCTATACAGTGATCATGGCTGAAAGAAGAACTGATGCCTTTGAACCGTGGTGTTGGAGAAGAGTGCTGGATATTTCATGGACAGCCGAAGGAACAAATAGCTATGTCTTGGAGAAGGTGCAGTCAGAGTGCTTCTTGGAGACAAAGTTGGTGCAGTTTCATCTCACATACTTTGAGTATGTTGCTAGGAGAAGTTCTTCCTTGGAGAGGGAGGGTCAACATGTTTGGGAAGGTGGAGGGATGGTGAAGGGGGGGGGGCGAGATCCACAGCCAGGTAGGTTGACACAGTGGTTGTGGAAATGGGTTTGGGCATTTGTGAAATTGTGAGGATGGCATGGGATATAGGACAAGGTGCAGATCAGTCCTTCACAGGGTCACTATGAGTCATACCTGAATTGACTGGCCCTAATAATAACAACAAGTGGAATAGATCCATAGGTTGTTGTTGCTGTGTGTTGTTGAGTTGGAACCGACTCATAGCTGACCCTCTAGTGGGTTTTCAGGGGCAGTGAATTACATGAGAGAGGATTGCCCATTCTTCCACAGAGCAGGTGGTGGATTTGAACCATGTGCCTTTGTTATTGCAGTGCAGATTTTTATCACTAGGCCATCAGAGCTCCCAATAATCTTGGGTAACAGAGTTAAAATTTATAATACATGTTTTAAGAGGAGACAGAACATTTTCAAATCATTTCCTATGCATTGTTCTTGAGCGTATTTGGCATACAGTATGAGCTTTAAACTTTACAATAACTGTGGTTGGGTGATGTTATTTTCACTTAAAACGAAAAGTTGAGGGTTAGCTGTAATATGCTTAAAATTAAAGAGGTGGAAAAAGAAAACAGCACTCTGCTTGGGAAGAATCTTTGAAATGGAAAGAAATTAGCTGTCTCTTAGTCATTATTGCAAAGAATTTTTAATTATATTTTCCTTTTTATTTAGTAAAATTCTATTGCACTAAGAATCTACATTTGTTATACAAAAGTTATAAAATATTGAATGGCAGTAAAGCAACATTTATTTATCCTAGCTGTTTATGTAAGTGATGAAACAGGTGCACGGAAAACACCTGCTACTAATCTTTCTAAATATAAAGCACTTTATCCAGAAATCATTTTAAAAACACTTCTACCATACCATCACAAATATACATTTCATATTATATTTTACTAGTGATATGTAAATTGTTTGCAGTAAAATAATAAAAACATGAACATGACATAGACTATTTCTGACAGAGGATTTCTTTTACAGAACAATGTTTCTATAATGTTGTGGTCATCAGCTGTTTAAAAGAGACACATTTTCAAATGTATGTTCCCATCCCTACTCTAAGAGTAGGTCAGATGATGCTTTCACGTACAAATGGCTCAGTTATACAGATAATACATAATAAGGTGCACCTAATTTAAGCCATGATTCTCTCAATTGCTTGCTATGCATCTGAGAGTTGGACAAAGACTACAGATGAGAGAAGAATCAGTGTGTTCAAATTGTGGTTCTAGAGAAGAGTGCTGAATATCCTCTGGACTGCCCACACGATGTAAGGGTCTATCTTGGAGAATATTCTGTAGCTCCTGTCTTGGCGTGCCCCTTGGCAGGAAGGGCGGGGAACCTGCATCTCACAGACTTTGGATATATTGTTATGAAGAGCTGTTCTGGAAGCTAGATGATCAGAGAGAGGAAGCCTCTCACCAAAGTGGATTTACACACTAAATAAGCACTGGGCTGCAGTACGTCAGAGATGATGTGAAAGGCAAAGGACTGGGCAGGGTTCAGATCCATTGACACTGTAGTGTATATGATGACACATAACACACTCTCCCTCTCTCCTCCTATCCCTCTCTCTCACTTCCACTCTATTTCCCCTCTCCCTATCTCCCTTTCTAGCCACTGCCCAGCTCTTTTATCGGTCATGCATACATTGCTGTTGTTATTATGTACAGTCAAGTTGCCTGTGACTCACAGCGACCCTATGCACAGTAACCCGGAGCCCTTGTATCCTGAGCCAATCTCACTGGCTCTGACACACTTACCCCCAGTAAGCTGTCACCGAGACAGCCCATCTCATCCAGGGTCTTCCTCCCCTGGGCCGTCCCTCCATCTTTCCAAGCATTATGGCTTTGTCCAAGGACTAGTCACTCCTCATAACACGCCCAAAGTATATCACAGGGAGCTTCAAAATCCTTGCCTCCAAGGAGCACCTTGGTTTCACCCTCTGCAGGACAAATGTGTTTGTTTTTCTGGGGATCCATATTCTTCTCCAGCACTGAAACTTATAGTATCAGTAATTCTTCTGTCATCCTTAGCCTTAGTCTCCAATGTGAACCAAGTAATGGTGAAGATTGTGGCCTGGATGGGGTGCACCTTCATCTCTAGACTGACACCGTTGCTCTTCAGCACTCTGGAGAGGTCCCTAACAGCAGATTTTCCCAACGCAATTCAGCTTCTGATTTCTGAACTGCTGGTTCTAAGAGTGTTGACTATGGAACTGAGCAAGATGAAATTGTTAACAATCTCAGTCTCGTCTCCATCTATCCTGGTGCTTCAAATTGGCCCAGTGGTGAGAATCTTTGTCTTCTTGATACTGAGCTTCAGCCCATATTGAAGGCTGCAGTCCTCAGCAGCAAACACTTCAAATCCTCATCAGTTTCAGCAAGCAGGGTTGTGTCATCTGCGTAATACAGTTTATTGATGAACCTTCTTCCAATCCTGATGTCATATTTCTCCTCATAAAGTCCAGCCTCCTGAATGCATTTAGTGACTCACATATATTAGAATAAATACCTGTACTTGTATTCATACATATGCATAATTAGTGTAAAAATGGACGTAATATATGCACACATATTTTTACTCTGCTTATTACTATAATTATTCTTCCCAACACTGTGATATCTGTTATCGAGTTAAAAAATCAATCATGGTCTGCTACAGGTGCGACATACTGCTGGGTAATTGTCCCATCTCTATTCTGTGCCTGCTGCTGGGTCTCAGGTCTAGGGGAGCCTTTGCTGACACATCAGATAATCATTCTGTGACAGATGTGCTGTGTCCAACTGAAGGAGCACAGATAAAAGTACCAGCCTCGTCATGGCTGTGAAACCATGGCTGAAAATGAGCCGTTGTCTCCATTCCAGACGGCAGCTATCAAAATCACAGGACCTTGAAATAATGTCTTGTCCGCCTGGTGCTGGAATGAGGTCCTGTGGTCCCTGAGGCAGGCACGCTGCTGTCCCCTGGGACACGGGGGGGGGGGGGGGGTCCTGCTTTTCTTTCCTGAACTTTCAACTATTGAAAGCAGGGAAAGGACAGCCTTCAGTGTTTCATCTTAGAGTTGTGGAGCAGGTCCTATGGTTTTGTTCATTTCTCTTTCATAATTTCTTATACTATAGCATATTCTTTTCTTATTTTTACATCTAGTGTTTTTTATTTTGTTTTTCCACTAGTTTATTTATAAAATTCTAATGCAAATTTGAACAAATTAATTTAATTTCCCTCACCTTCCCATCAAATTGTACAATCCAATGATTAATCCTCTCTTCCCCCTGTACATCCACATCCCTCTGATTCCAGCCTCTCCCACCCCTCACTGATACTTATAATCATTCTACAATAACGGTCTTACACAATATGTATCCTTGTGCGACAGAGTTAGTTCACTCAGCATAATGTTCTCCAGTCCCTCCCAAGTTAGGTCAGAATTTGCAAAGTTATTACTCCTGCGTGCTGCATAGTATTCCATTGTGTGAATGCACCATAATTTCTCAACCCATTCGTTTGTGATAAACAATCTAAAGAGGATAACATTGATGCACAAGACCTTCTAAAGATTAAATCCATGTGTACATCAAAAACTTTTTCCAAAAGGGTGATAAGAAAACCTACAGACTGGGAACAAACATTTGGTAATAGCATCTCAGACAAGAGTGTTATAACAAAAGTTTACAGACTACTCCTGGGCCTCCATGAGAAAAAGACTGATAACCCAATTACAAAATGGGCAAAAGACATGGAAATAATTTTCACAGAGGAAGATATTCAAATTACAAACAGACACATGAAGAAATGCTCCAAATCCCTGGCAATAAGAGTGATGCATATCAAAACCACAATGAGGTACCATCTCACTCCAATAACAGTGGCAAATTTAATAGGGCAGCAAGTAATAGATGTTGGAGAGGATGTCGTGAGACAGGAACTCTTACACATTGTTGATGGGATTGTAAAATGATGCAACCATTCTGGAAGGCAGTTTGGTGCTTCCTCAAAAAGCTGAACATAGAAATTTCATATGACCCAGCTATTCTGCTACTTGGAATATACCCTGAGAATATGAGAACCGAGGCAAAAAACTGAGATTGGTACACCAATGTTAACAGGAGCATTATTCAGATCACAAGAACATGGACAAGCCCAAGTGTCCAACCACAAAGGAAAGGATACTCTCTTCTTAATGAACACGTTCCTAAAACAAATGATACTGACAAAATTGTTAGTGTATATAGGAATAACTCCCACTTAGAGAATGGGTGTAACTTTCAAATCAGTACACAAACACACACACTTTGTAACAAAAACCTGAGTTAGCAAGTATAATACTGTCTTGTGAAATGATTCTGTGCCCCTTAGTAAACATGTAGGAAAACTTTGCATTAAAGTACGAGGTGGCTGGTTCCTGATTGTGACTTTGCAGGCCAGTGGTTCTGATCACAGTGGCACAGAACTGGCCTTTGAAAACAAAGTCATCATAGACAATATGTTGTAAAATGCACAGAGTGACCTTGTGACAATAAAATATCATTTACAAAAATGTGGTGTGTCATCAAAATAGAATCAGCTTGTAGCTGGCCCTTGGCATGTTTTCAGACACTCTAAGTTTCACGGAAGGGAGTTGCCACCTTCCTCCCACAGAGCAGCTGGTGGGTTTGAACAGCTTACCTTGGGATTAGGGAGCTCTGGCAGTTTCGTGGTTGTGCACCTTTGACTACTGAGATTGATGACTGACCAGCCTTTCATGAGCTGTGGCATCACGGCCATATCTTTGCCTTGTTTGGTAGGCAGTCAGCATGGAAAGTTGAAGTTGATTTCTCTTAAAATTTATTTCTCCTAGCTTTCATAGTTCCAGAAACCTCACACAAGCAGAAAGGAGACCCAGACGTCTGTCTCTCTGCTCTTTCTGGAATATCTGCCCATTTTGTTTTTCATAATTGCCCCTTTAATTTTCGTGTTCTAACAGTGTCTGCAAGTGCGTTTTTTAAACCTTGTCTTCTACCCCTCTGCAGTAGAAATGATGGATCTAGAACCACCAGAAAGCATTTTTATTTCTGTCATTTCACTTCCAGCCCATGCTATTTTGGTTTTGTTTGCATTGTTTTTTTTTAAATAATAATCCCTGCAGCTCAGTGGTTCTTGTCTTTATATGTGTTGTGTCTGTCTGTTTCCCGGTTGGTATTATCGATGTCAGGAGAATCTCTCTCAGCCTGCAATGAGATTCCGTTGTGCCTTTGAGTTTCTGATTAGTGTTTCTGTGGGTCACAGTCACTGCTCTCTGTAAAGATCCAGGGAGTGATGAACACACCCCAGGTGGCTATCAAGCATGATTTGGTAGTCACTGCTGTGCAAGAAAATAGTTGGCATAGAGAGAGCTGGTCTGTCTTTGTTCACACCTTCTCAAGACACCTGGATCGCTAGAGTGCTGGAGGCCAGGAATGGGGGATGATGGAAGGAAAGTAGACAGAGCTCTCATGGAGTAGAGTGAAGAGACCCGACGTGGTGGACCCATGATCAGAAGCTGAAACCTGCTATTTAATATTGTTAAAAAGGAACAAAACACCTGCTTACACTGCTTCGAAGAAGAGAGAAGACAGTAAAGAAAGAGGAACTTTTCACATTCAAAAGATCTGTCTGGATGATGCTAACTGAAACTGAAAAAAATGAGACAATGCTTATTATTTAAAGTAGGCACAGTGACCAGAGTAATTGTCAAAATATACATATATCAAGTGATTATCTCAGAATTAATTAGAGGGTGTGTGTGTGTGTGAGAGAGAGATGGAATTAAGAGTGTGTGTGTGTGTAAAGTCATACAGTCTTTGGAGAAACTCTAGAAACATGGTGGTTTGAGTAACTGACTGCTAGCTGGTGGACACAGAGCTGAAATCAGCCAGCCTCCTTCCTCCCAGGAGAACAAAGAGGTGGCTCGGCTGCTTCCATAAAGGCTTAGGGGCTTAGGTCACAGCCTTGAAAACACAAGGCCCATCTCGCAGGGTAGCCAAGAGTCAGATTGACTGAATGTGAGTTTGTTTTGGTGTGTTTCACATCATTTTTTGCTTGTTCGGTTATTTAAAATTGTTTAATGTAGTTATTTATTATTCTCTGTATTTTTTAAAAATTAAATTGCATTGCACTTAATTGGAAATATTTTACGCTTCTCGTTTCACATCCAGTTTTCTGTAATAACGGCTCAGATGTAAAATATGTAACCACACACACATATAAATGTAATATGCGTGTAAGTCATTGAACAGTTAACATTTTAAAAACAGTAATAAACTATATACAGCCTATGTAAAAAAGACCTATGTCATTATTGCTAATGAATGCACGAATGCTTATTTTTTGGTGGATAAATGTGGAAACTATAGAACAATATCATTGATTTCACATGCAAGCAAGATTCTACTGAAGATTACCAAAAGCGACTGGAACTGCCAAAAGTCCAGGCTGGGCTTAGAAGGGGTCAAGGTACTAGGGATATTATAGCTGATGTTAGATGAATCTTACCTGAAAGCAGAGAATACCAGAAGAATGTCTATCTGTGTTTCAATGCAAAGGCATTTGACTGTGTGGATCATAACAAACTGTGGCTAACTCTGAGAAGAATGGGAATCCCAGAACACTTGATCTTGCTAATGAGAAACTTATACTTGGACCACGAGGCAGTCATCAGAACAGAGCAAGGAAACACTGCATGGTTCAAAATTGGGAAGGGTGTATGCCAGGGATGTGTCCTGTCTCCATAACTTTTCAACCTGTATGCAGAACAGATTATCCAGGAGGCTGGGCTCTGTGAAGAGAAATGTGGGGTCAAGATTGGTGGATGATTTATCAACAATCTGTGTTATGCAGATGACACAACCCTGCTTGCTGAAACTGAAAAGAACCTGAAGCGCTTGCTGCAAAGGGTCAAGGACTGCAGCCTTCAATATGGATTGAGGCTCAATGTCAAGAAGACAGAGATACTCATCACTGGACCAATTGGCAGCATCAGGATGGATGGTGAAGAGATTGAGATTGTTCACAGCTTTAGTTTGCTTGGCTCCACGGTC
>NW_006400015.1:2997998-3066188 GCF_000299155.1 Elephantulus edwardii
TCACTTGTTATGCATCAGAGAGTTGGACAATGACCAAGGAGGATAGAAGGAGAATTGATGCCTTTGAGCTGTGGTGCTGGAGAAGAGTATTAGAGGTACCATGGACTGCCAAGAAAACAAACAGATTTATCCTGGAAAAGTTTAAACCGGGCAGCTCCTTGGAGGCAAGGAGTCTGAGGCTCCGTCTAACATATTTTGGACATGTTGTAGGGTGAGACCAGTCCTTGGAGAGGGACATCATGCTTGGTAGATTGGAGGGACAGGATGAATCTTGTTTGTTTTCCTAGCAGTCCATGGTACCCTTAAAACTCTTCTCCAGCACCACAGCTCAAAGGCATCAATTCTCCTTCTATCCTCCCTAGTCATTGTCCAACTCTCTGAAACATAACAAGTAATTGCAAAGACCATGGCCTGTATCAGACGCACCATAGTCTCCAGAGAGACACCATTGCTTTTCAGTATTTTAGAGAGGTCCCTAACAGCAGATTTTCCCATTGCAATACGTCTTTTAATTTTCAGGCTACTGGCGCTAAGACTGTTGACTGTGGAGCCAAGCAAACTAAAGCTGTGAACAATCTCAATCTCTTCATCATCCATCCTGACGCTGCCAATTGGCCCAGTGGTGAGAATCTTTGTCTTCTTGACATTGAGCCTCAATCCATATTGGAGGCTGCAGTCACATATAAGATAAAAAAATATGTGCAGACTCATATAGGATAAAAAAAATTTCAGATTCATCTCTAACATAGTCCTATTTCAAGGAATAGAATTTCAATATTTAAACTATAAAATATATCAAATCAGAGTAAAGCTACAAAATCAGAAAAAGATATAAAAAAACAAGGAATGTTTAATCCTACTTGTAAAAATATTTAGAAAAATAGGGATTTCACCTCATCCATCAGTTCAACAATTGGCATTTATTTTTTGTTTTATTTTCTCCATTTTAACACTTTATAATCTGAATGAGGCCAAAAGGAATATGGAAAGTCAGTTCGCTTATGTGTTGACCTTTACCTACTGTTTCTAATGTTTTCAACTTGGAAAGGTATCAGCATCACAGAAAGATGGTACTGAATTCACCATCAGTTCGCCCCAGATTAACTGTGTTGGGGATAAGAGAAGGCAAGAGATGTTAAGAATGTATCGGCTAAGAAAAAAATAATAGCAGCCATCTAGTGGCATCGCATTTGCTATAACATTCTGGAATATGTCTACCTTCAGGGGCCTGGTGTGGTGAAATGAAAGCTGTGGAGTTTAAGGTCGTCCGGTAGAGGTGCCATTGGGAGGCCATGAGCCTTGATGGGAGCCACTGTCCCTGCAGCAGGTCCTTGTCAGGCATCACGGCGGTGACAAAGGACACAGAAGCTCATTTCTGTTGGTTGAAACAGCGTCAAGGCTTACGGGCAGCACAACGGCCACCTCTCTGTGAACATCCACAAAGTTACAGACAGGGTACAAATATTAAAAAAGTGCACCCAACAATCTGGGAGTGCGTAGAGGCGTGGGCCCTGGCGCTTCTCCTTCCCTGGGTCCTGTTGCACATGGAGCCAGGTTCTGTTTTGATTTTCACCGTCTGATTTTCTGAAGTGGATTAGCAGCCTTCCAACCTGCTCTTAGTTCTGTGGACCTAGTTAGCATCACGTAGTTGTTGTTCTGTGCTGTCGAGTCGCCTGTGATTCATAGCAACCCGACCCTCAGCTTTCCACTGACAGATGGGCCCTGAGTACACACGAGATGCATTGACAGGATTTTGGATGAAATTCCTGCATGTTGTTAGGTGCCAGAGAGTCAAGTGTGGCTCAGGATCCCATGAACACGTCTGAATCTGACCCTATTAGACACTGTCACGATCTTACCATACCCAAAGCCAGGTGTCAATAATCTGTATTAGAGTCATCCTTTGCCTGTCCCAGCCACTGTCTTTGTCCAAGGCCCGGCTTCTCCTGATAAAATGCGGTACATACGTGCGGCAAAATTTCACCATTCCTGCCAGGAGCCCCCTGGTGGTATTTTTTCCAAGGAAGATTTGTTTGTTCTTTTGCAGTCCACAGTGTTTTAAACATAATGCCAACAACACGATTTAAAAACATTGATCCTTCTTCTGTCATCTTTATTCATTGCCTAACTTTAAGATGCATTTAAAGTATCAGCAATACCACGACTTAGACCAGGTGTGCCTTAGTCTTCAAGGAGTCCCCCTTGAACTTAACCAGTGTCCTACATGGAAATTCCACCTCCAGTTTATATAGAGTCAACTATCTGAAATTGATCCAGGTAATAATGATGGTGTATACAAACACATCATAAGCAAAATATCACTGAGAAGCCCATACAAATGCAGGCAAACCATTTAGCTAAATTTAAGCAAAATATTAATTTCACGATGATGTGATCAAATACATAATACATTATACAGACACACAGTCATGCTCACATACATGAAATAGTTTTGCTCAGTAATCATAAAAGAACATATAACCACAAGTAGCAGTGACATTGTAAGCAAATTTTAAACCTGTAAGATGTTTGGAGTAATTATTCCCTCCTGAAAATAGATACTTCCAGTTTTATATTTTTTGCTATCACTTTGCACAATTTTCAAAAAGCACTACCACCACCATTTTAACTACCATTATACTGCTATTTTAATTGTAAAGTATTAAGCAGAAAGAATCATCTGCTAGCTTTTAGGAGGGTAACAAAGCAATTATTTCAAGGGCTCGGTGGGAACACACGGATATGCAATGAACGTTTTAAAGCACACGTTGACTTTAGAACTACGACTCTTGACTGTTAAATACCTAAAACTGTTACTGCCTAGAGCACTTTATTCAGATGGTTATATATTCACATTTTTACATTTATACACACAGAGTGACTTAGATATTTTAAAGCTAATGTTAATAAATGGAGAGTTTTGTTAAAAAATTTCCTATAAAAACTTTTGTTTTACAATAAATGTTTTAGCTACTTGGCATTAGAACTTTGGTATTAAATTTGTTTTGTTTTTGTTTTTTTTTTTTGGTATTAAATTTGTGATGTTAGAAAAATGTGGTAAGATTACTTTTGACAATTTAGAGTCAAGCATATATTATAACATAGTCTTTTATTTTTGTTTCAAATTAAATCTTTTTAATTATCATTCACACTACAGAAAACCTCCTGACAGTCCCACTGCAACCATTTAAACGGCAGCAATGAAAGCTGTGCTGCCAGTCACCAGCTAATAAGCAAAGATAACCACTGCCCAGAAGTACTGAATTGCCAAGGGCAATGAATCCTTCCCTGTCATCTCCACGTTCTTCTCAGTAGCATTTTTGTTGCTAAAGGTTTAAGCCACAATTTTTCAGGGATGAAAACATTAGAGGGGAAACAGAAGTCAATATCCATCCTTGGAGAAAAGGTAAATCCATTTCACGGTGGACTTTAGTTTCCAGACACATTCCAGGTCAGTGCTCTCCACTCTGCACACAGTCTTCCAGGTCCTAGGACAGGGAGCTTAGGTACTGTTAGCTTAGGGCAGCCAAGAGCATGGCAAAGGACAGATGAACGGGAGAGTAGTGGCTTTGGGAGATCAGCTGACAACTGGGAAGGCTCTGTGTCCTGACGGTGGAGATGATCTGGCTCTGCTAGACGACGGTCTGAGTTGGGGACTCGTTGATATAGCTCCTCTGTACACTGATAGATGATAGCCTTGACAGCTGCCGTATTGGTGGCATCCATCATTACTGCCCTTTTCGAATCTTCACGACACCTTTGAATACCTGCTGATTATTATAACATGCAGCCAAAGTAGCAATGTCCATTACCTGTGGAATAGCACAAAATTTAAATATACTATGGTTCGTAAGCCTTGAAAGGTAGGTGATGACTTCTGACATGGTGTGTAACACACTGGTGATAAGTTCACAGCCAAGTCAGTATCCTCTGGTTTGGCAAAATCACCCAGCTTCTTACCGTAAGTACTCCAAACCTCTTGAAGCCAAAGTTGTTTCTCACCAGTCTTCCAGATAATCATGAATGATGTCTGTTTTCTGCAGAAATAGGCCCATAGAGTTGGCAAGCTTTGTATCCTTACTAGCTTCAGGGTCTTCAAACTCTGAAGCTGAGAACAGGCAGGAAAGGTCACTTCCCACCAGTCCAGCAACATAGTGTCAGTACTTGGTCTATTCTTGTTCAGAGGTCATATGCTTATCCAAAAACTCTGCCATTCCATGTCCCATCTTCCAGCAAGTGTCAACAATCACTCTTTGATTTTTTTGCTAGATTTCTAAACTCAAGGGGTGTTGTGCTGTTGTTATGTGCTGTCAAGTCTCCTGTAACTGATAGCCACCCTGTGTACAACAGCCCTAGACCCTGCTCTATCCTGTGCCAATCTCACTGTTTCCGACACACCTACCCTCATTACCTCAGTCACTGAATCAATCCACCTCAGAGGGTCTTCCCCTCCTGCGCTGTCCCTTCACCCTCCCAAGCATGACGTCCCTCTCCAAGGACTGGTCCCTCCTTGCAACATGTCCAAAGTATGTCAGACGAAGCTTCAGAACACAATTCATGTATAAGTCAACAAGAGTGAAGCAGCTGATATTAATATTATATTTTAGTTTTTAAAAGTAAGGCTCATGGGTGGCGTAGTGCACTGTGTGTTGATCTGCCACCAGAAATGTCCACAATTTGAATTCTCAGCAGTCTCCTTCTGTAATCATTTATAGTCTTGGCAACATGCTGGAGTGTCTCCATGAGTTGAAATTTAATTTATAACAGGTTTAGCTTATGATTATCTTTTCTACCTTACCTTGTATTTGTCTAATCTTCAAAGATAGACTCATGGACAGTAAAAAAAATTCTGTACTTTCCCATGAACAGATATTGAATAAATGAGTCATTTAATTAGACTGACTAAATATTAGCATATTGTTAAATATATATATATAAGGTGTTGTTGCTTTACTCTTAAGTATCCCATGTTGTTTTAAGAAACTATGGGTTTATAATAATATTCACTTGTACCTTGACCTTGCTACAAAAAAGAAGTATTATCTTGGAAAAGGAAATTAATCAATCTGAATTTTATTTTGCTTATGTGTAAAACATTCAAATACTGGAAGTTGTTGCAAAAAGTATACAGAAAGACATAGGCTTTTTTTAGTCTAATATATCTCAGGGGTAGATAGATATGATTAGAGTGAATTTTGAAAATCTAAAAAACGATTAAGTCCTCACCAATGACGGAACTTGGTACATACACCAATTTTACTCATTTTCCATTCTCACTTTATTTGGCTTTCCTGAGAACTTCCCATCTCTTCCTTCTCTCTCTGCTAATCAGCTTCCTCCACAGTAAGGCAGCCGCACAGCGCCAACATTGCCCTTCCCTCTCTCCTTACCATGACTGTCTGGTAGCAGTTCTCCCACACTCATTCACAGACCTCTTGTAAGAATGCGGTTGAGCATTCACTGTGTGGAACTATTGCACACACTTTTTGAAGAGTATTTGTTGTTGTTTCAACTATGACACATCGTGACCCTTTGACAGCAGATTGAGGCCTTGTCCAAACCTGCACCGTCCTCACAATCTCTGAAATGCTCAAACCCATTTTTTTGTCACTCGGTGGAGTCATCTTGCTGGAGGTCTTCCTATTTTTCCCTCTGATCCTCCAACAATCCCAGAATTACGTCCTTTTCTAAGGACTGGCCCGGCCAGACAACATGCCTAGAATATTCTAGAATATTAGAGGTGAAGTTTCCCCATCCTCACCTCTAAGGAGTATCCTGGTTCCACTTTCTCCGAGGCAGACTTGCTTGTTCTTTTAGCGTCCTTGAGATGATCAGTAATCTTTTACACCACCACAGCCTAAAGGTATCCATTCATCTGTCATCCTCATTTATTCTCCAAGTTCCAGGTACACAGGAAAAAGTGGAAACTGTCATGGCTTGGATCAGGTGTACCCTTGCTGTAAGCAGACATCCTTGCTTTTTAGCATCTGAGAGAAATCTTTGAGAGCAGATTTTCCTAATGCAACTTCTTTTGAATTTTGACTGTTGTTACCATGGATTTTTTTCCCCTTTTCTGTTTATTCTCCAAATCCAGCTCTCTGCATATTCCATTATAATACTTTGCTTTGTCTTCTTGAGCTGCCCTTTGAAATCTTCTGTTCAGCTCTTTAACTTTGGCATGTTTTCCCTTTGTTTTGGTTTCTCGAGGCTCTAGTGCAATTTTAGAGTCTTTTCTAACATCCGTTTCATTTTTTCTTCCTCCTCCTTTTTGGTAATGCCCTTTTGCTCTCTCTTTTTTTCCCCCTTCCCCTTTTTTCTTTTTTTATTATTAATTTCAATGAAAATTTGCTAAGACTTTGGATTTCCATTCATTCATCGTTGCACTTCTCTCCCCACCCAAGCCTACCCTACCCCCTCCAGTACAGTCTTCTCTTTTACAATATCTTCCCCCCCCAGGTCCACTCCATTATGCAGCCTTTGCTCTGGACTCCTGTCATGACAAAAATACCTAATCACATATCCCTTTTAAACAGTTTTCCCCCCCTCAGCTGTTGTAATGCTGTATACATAATTTATCCCATCTTTCTCAGTTTCTCCCCATCCCTGAGGTCAGTCCTGTTTTACAACAGTGGCACCATGCAGTATTTGTCCTTTTGTGACTGAGATACTTTACTCAGCATAATGTCCTCCAGGGTCACCCATTTTGAATAATATTGCATGAGTTCCTGGTTTTTCAACGCAGCATAATATTCCACTGTGTGAATATACCAGAGCTTCTCTATCTATTTGTTTGTTGATGGGCACTTAGGTTGTTTCCAACTCTTCGCTATTGTGAACACAGCCGTGGTAAACATGGGTGTGCATATATCTGCTTGGCTTCTTTGGGGTATATTCCTAGTAGTGAAATTGCTGGGTCAAATGGTATCTCTGTTTGCAACTTTTTGAGAAAGTGCCATACCGCCTTCTAGAGTGGTTGCAGCATTTTATATTTCCACCAATAGTGAATAAGGGTTCCAGTTTCTTCACAACCTCACCAGCATTTATTGCTTGCTGTTCTGTTAAATTTTACTATTCTTACTGGGATGAGATGATATCTCATAGTTGTTTTCATTTGCATCTCTCTTAGAGCTAGGGATTTTGAGCTTTTTTCCTGTGCTTCTTGGCCATCTGAATGTCTTCCTTGGTGAATGTCTGTTCATATCCTGTGCCCATTTTTCAATTGGATTGTTTACCTTTATCTTGTTGTGGTGTTCACGTATTTTATAAATTCTAGATATAAGTCCCTTATCTGACATGTCATTACCAAATACTTTTTCCCAGTCTGTGGCTTCTGTTTTTACCCGTTGGAGAAATTTTTGGATGTGCATAGGGAATTGATTCTTATAAGATCCCATTCATCTAGTTTATCTTCTTCTCATTGTAGGTTTTTCAGGATACTTGGAAGACTGTTTATGTTGTGGATTAGGAATCCAAAGATACATCAAAGATATAATTCCCCATGACCAAGTGGGATTCATAACAGGTATGCATGGATGGTTCAACATAAGAAAAACAACTAATGTAATTCATCACAATAACAAAGCAAAGAACAAGAAGAACATGAACCTATCAATTGATGCAGAAAGGGCCTTTGACAAAATCCAACACCCTTTCCTGATTAAAACACTCAACAAAATAGGATTAAAGTGGAATTTCTTCAACATAGTAAAAAGTTATTTATGCAAACCCTAGAGCCATCATTATTCTCAATGGAGAGAGGTTAAAGGCATTCCCTTTAAGAACAGAAATAGGCAAGGATGCCACTATTACTTTTCTTATTCAATATTGTATTGGAAGTCTTAGCAGGAGCAATAAGACAAGAGAAGGAAATAAAGGTATCCAAATTGGCAAAGAGGAGGTAAAATTATCTTTCTATGCAGAAGAAATGATAGTATAATTAGAAAACCCTAAAGACTCAGCAAGAAAACTATTGGACACAGTGGAGCAATTCAGCAAAGTAACAGGATAGAAGATCAACATACAAAAATGAGTTGGATTTCTCTACAGTGACAGAGAGAATACAGAGCTGGAGCTAAGAAAAACAATACCCTTCACAACAGCTAATCACAAGGTTAAATACTTGGGAATAAACATAAACAGAAGCACAAATGCTCTATTCAAAGAAAATTACAAAACTTTACTACATGAAACATAAAGAGACCTGGAGAAGTGGAAGAATATCCCTTGCTCATGGATAGGAAGACTCAATGTTGTGAAAATGACAATACTACCAATGGCAATCTACATGTTTAATGCAATTCCAATTCAAATACCAATCCAGTTCTTCAAAAAGATGGAAAAGGCAATCTCCAGTTTAATCTGGAATGGAAAGAAGCCCCGGATAAGCAAAGCACTCCTTAAAAATGGAAAAAGGGTAGGAGGCATCCCACTCCCTGATTTCAAATCCTACTACACTGTCGTGGTGGTTAAGGCAGCTTGGTACTGGTACAATGACAAACACATAAATCAATATAGAATTGAGAACCCAGAAATCAGCTCATCTACCTATGTTCAGCTGATTTTTGACAAGGAGATGAAATCAGCTAAGTGGGGAAACGACAGCTTTTTTAACAAATGGTGTTGGCAAAATTGGAAAATTATCTGCAAAAGACTCAAGCAAGATCCACACCTCCCTCCATATACAAAAAACAACTCAAGGTGGATCATGGTCCTGGGACTAAAACCAAGGACTATAAACTTCATTAAAGAGAAACTTTTTGCTCTCTTCATGAACAATATCCTTTTTATCAAGCCACAGATTATCTGGTCTTTGATCATTGGTGTTCATTGTTTTACACCATCTTATTCTTAAGATGCTTTTGAATATATTTAAGATCATAATTTGGTTCTTGTGGACTTATTTTAATTATTTTAAGCCTCAATTTGAGCATGCACATGCGTAATTGATGATCTTCCCACAGTCTGCCCTCTGGCCTACATTTGTTTGTTTGTTTTCTCTCTCTTTTAAATTTTCTACTAGTTTATTTACAAAATTTGAATACATTGTTTTCATGAACAAATTCTTCCAATTTCCCTCACCACCCCCATCAAATTGTACAACCTTATTATTAATCCCCACACACACATCCTCATCCCTCTGCTTCCAACTACTCCCACCCCTCTTGGATCCTTATACTCATTATGTGTGTGTGTGTGTGTGTGTGTGTGTGTGTGTGTGTGTGTGTACCATCAAATTGGATCTGACTGGTACAGAAGGAAACTGCCCTTCCTTCTCCAGCAGAGTATCTGGTGGATTCAAACCGTGTACCTCTGGGATTGCAGTGCAGAGTCTTGCCACTAGCCCACCAGAGCTCCCTGGATCCTTATACTCATTCTACAATAATGGTTTTATACAATATTTATCCTTGTGGAACTGAATTAGTTCACACAGCATAATGCTCTCTAGTCCCTCCCATGTTAGGTCATAATTTACAAAGTTATTGCTTCTGCGTGCTACATAGTATTCCATTGTGTGAAGGTACCAAAATGTCTCAATCTATTTATTTGTGGTTGGACATCTGAGCTATTTTCATGTTCTTGTGATGGTGAATAATGCTGCTATGAACAATGGTGTACAAATCTCTGTTTGTGTCTCAGTTTTCATATTCTCAGGATCTATTTCAAGTAGTGGAATAGCTGGCTGGGTCATATGGAATTTCTATGTTCAGCTTTTTGAGGAAGCATCAAACTGCCTTCCATAATGGTTACACCTTTTTGCAATCCCACCAACAACGTATAAGAGTTCCTTTCTCACCACAACCTCTCCAACATCTTTCTCACCACATCCTCTCCAACATCTATTACTTGCTGCCCTGTTAAACTTTGCCACTGTTACTGGAGTGATATTGTACCTGATTGTGGTTTTGATTTGCATCTCTCTAATTGCTAATGACTTGGAACATTTATTCATGTGTCTGTTTTGCTATTTGAATATTTTTCTCTGTGAAAATTATTTCCATGTCTTTTTTCCATTTTGTAATTGGGTTATCAGCCTTTTTTTTTTTATGTAGGCCCAGCAGTGCTCTGTAAAGTTTTGTTACTTTTGTTATGAGACTCCCGTCTGAGATGGTATTACCAAATGTTTGTTCCCAGTCTGTAGATTTTCTTTTCACCCTGTTGGAAAAAGTTTTTGATGCACACATGGATTTAATCTTTAGAAGGTCCCATGCATCAATTTACCCTCTTTAGATTGTGCATTTCTGGTTGTAATTGCCAGTCTCTTTATACCTTGGACTAGTGCTTCTAAGCTTGATCCCAGTTTGTCTCTTATGAATGTTACGGTTTGGGGCTTAACTCCCTGGTCTTTGATCTACTTTGAGTTGATTTTTTTGTATGGTGTGGGATGTGGATCCTGTTTCGGGCCTAGTTTTCATTAGTTTTGGCTGCTGATTGAGCTTCTCCAATGATTCCTTCCACTGATATAGTCGGTCTGATTCCTATGCAACCCATCAGGTGAGAGCCATATGTAAAGTTGTCGTTTGTGTCTTTTAAAAAGTGTGTTATGATCCACACAGTCAAATGCCTTTCTATAGACATTAAAACATTCAAAGACTTTTTTTTGTTCTTTGTTTTCTGCCAAGGAAAATGCTTTCTTCTGTTGCTAGCGCTTGCTTGCTCCAAGCCCATGAGTGTGAGGAAAGCCGGGCTGAAGGCAACGGACCGTGCCTTATACCTGAAGGAAGATGGTGGAGACGGGCGGAAAATGCTTTCTTCCACTTAGCTTTGTTAAAAACACAATGACAACTTTATATGTGGACCTCATCAGATGGACTGCACAGGAATCTTACTGACTACACCTGATGGAATTGCTGGAGAAGTTCACTATTAGCTGTCAGCATCAGGCTAGGTGCCAACTGTAGAAAAGATCATCAATTAGTTGTATTCAAATTGGGCTGAAGAAAAATGAAAACAAGTCCTCCATGATAATCCAGCCTCCAACACATCCCAGCTTAATGTAAAAGTCATCTCAAGAGCAGGTGCTGAGCATCGAACACCAATGATCAAACCCCAAAATGAGCTGTGAGATCAGCTCAAGGATATCTATCATCCACGAAGGGAGCAAAAGGTGCTTCAAACATGGAGAAAGATAAAAGCAAAACAAATGTCATCAGAAACCCTGACAACTGCATGAGAAAACGCAGAAGGCAAAACAAAGGGGAGAGAAGCACAAATAAAAGAGCTGAACAGAAGATTTCAAAGGGCAGCTCAGGAAGACCAGGCGAAGTATTACAATGAAATGCACAGAGAGCTGGAACTGGAGAATAGAGGGAAGAACTCATTCAGCGTTTCTCAACCTGAAAGGACTAAAAAACAAATTCAAGCTTCAAGGAGTAAAGCTTAGAGATAGTTTGGGCACAATTTTGAATGATCCAGGAAGAGGTTTTTGTTTGTTTTTTTTTTCAAGAGAAAATGAAGGAAATACTCAGAATCTCTCTATCAATAAAGAATTGGCCGGCACGAACTCATTTCAGGAAGTAAAGTATCGGTATTATCACATCCAAGCAAAATACTACCAAAGATCATTAAAAAATGACTAGAATAACACATAGGCAGAGAACTGTCAGAAGTTCAAGCTGGATTCAGAAAAGGCTTGACACTGAGAATAGCATTGCTGATATCAGATGTATCCTGATTCAGAGCAAATAATACTCTATCTACACACTAGAATGAATGTGTTTACATATTAAGGAAAGAGCTACTAAATATCCTTGACTAATAACACTGGTGTGCTAGCTGTTACCCAGCTCTGGTGATGTAATGTATTATGTGTTGGGTTTCAGGCCAGAAGCTCATCAATGCCAAGCCTTCAGCCACTGCGTGGAAAGACGGCCAGTTTTCTCCTGGGTTTTCAGCCTCCAGTACTGAGGAGAGTGGTCATAATTCAGACTCAACACAGTGGCCGTAGGTTTAGCTTATGTGTGTGTATGCACTAGATGGTTATTCCTAACTTCTCTTATTTAACTCTCATAAAATTTACACTAGCTTGACACTCCAAGGCTTTTTTTAAATTTTTGTTTTATCACAGCTCCATTAGGAGAAATCTCATGTCTCCCTTTTCTTCACTTATTTTGACAGTCATTTGCCAGAAATGTGTGTGTGTGTGTGTGTGTATAAATTACTATAATTTAAAAATTTAATTATAAACTTTTAAATAGACTTATTTGTCTACTTTACATGAAATAAGAAGTTAGAAATGATTTCATGGAATCAAGAGGGATTGTCCAAGACCAAACAAGTCTCTTCCAAAACCAAATAATTTTATTAAATGTACAAAAAGATGAAAAGTTTTATTGAAGAATCTGAACCAGAGATACGTGGAGCTTTAAGCTGAAATTGTTTTACCATTCTGAGAAGTGACTTTTTTTTATACAGAAAGGTGGGCAGTGAAGTACGTGACTTATTGAGGGACTATAGGGCTAGCCGATGATACAAGAGAGTGGTAGGGTGAATCTCTCCAGGTTAGCTGAACACTTTTGTACCCTGGCCTCTATGGGGCTGTCTTTGTGAGGTCTGCATGCATTGCCTCCTGAGGTCAGCTTTGCAAATACTCCTCAGAGACCTCCTTGACAAACATTTACTCAGTGATTTTTTTCACAGGACGTGTTCTTGTTCTGAGGGTAGTTAAAGCGTCATGGCCCTAAGTCACAGATTTTGTTTATAGCAAGGCAAAAAAGATGGACTGAGCACAAATTGAATTCCACAGTGCAGTTTTTTATTTAGAGCTAGGACAGCCAGCTTTAATCATGTCAAAGACCTCAGTTTTAGAATGCTCTCACTCCGCCATAACTGACTTGACCTCTTGAGCAAAGGACTTAAAATCTAATATGATACTTTTAACTTTTGTAACCGTTTACAAGACCCTGAACCCAGCACATTCCCTGCCCAATCATTATTGCAGTGTTTGCTCTTATGTTACAAGCCGGCTGAGAAAACAGTTCCTCCATTGTACCTCCCTCATGTGTGTGTGATTTGAGTCTGCAAAGCATATTCCCTTTTTCTCAATCTTTCAAGCATGTTTTCTTGGATAGCTTAATGATAATACACGCAATGTCTGACCGTCCATTTATCCTGTGTTTTCCCTGACTGTTTAGTTACTACTCCCTCTCCTTCTTAGCAGCCATCTTTAATGGATTCTTTGTATGTAAACCTTTTCCTAGCTTTTCACAAGAGTGGTCTTTCGCATTTTTTGTCCTTTTGTGACTGACTGACTTCTCTCACAGACTATCTTCTAGACTCACCCATGGTGCCTAGGGTTTCATGACTTCTTCATTGTTTTTCAGTATTGCCCCGTATTCCATCATGTGAAAGCACCAGAGTTTCCATCTGTTCCCTCATCCCTGGGCACTGGGGTTGGTTCCATCTCTTTCATGTTATAAATAACACTGCACTAAACATGGACGTGCCACATCTGTTCATGTCACAGTTCTTATTTCTGTAGGACATAGTCCGAGTGGTGGAATTGCGGCATCAAATGGTAATTGTATTTACGACTTTGTAAGGAAACACTGAACAGTTTTCCATAGTGGTGACATCATTTTACATTCCCAATAGCAGTGTATGATACTTGCACCAGTGTACTGGAGTTTGACATTTCCTCACACAGTGCACAGCCCAGCTACTCCACAGAAGAAATAGTACTCCACCTAGAAGAAATAAGAGGTGCAGCATGAATGGATCTAAGCACTCCCGTGTTTATCCTCACATGATTCATCATAGCAGAGACAGGAACAGCCTAAGTGCCCAGCAACAAAGCGGTAGAGAAGCTTGTATTGATTTTAAACCCTACCATTTCTGCAGCACTTCTACAAACATATGTGAAATCAGTGAAAATCTTTAACTCTGAGGGGTAAGGAGAAGCAGATGTAAGGTAGCCTGATGAGAATTTGGCTTCCCCCCCCCCCCACTAGGGTTTTGTTGTTTTTAAGAAAACACAGAGGAGTCCGACCTGTGGCCAGGGCGGTGCAGTTTCTCATTTAGCCCAATGTAGCCAAACACCTACATTTTGAATTTCTTTCACACAATGCTGTGGCTCAAATCTCTAGTTTTATGTTCAATTTCTATTTTATATATTTGCAACCATTTTTTTAATTCTGTTTGAAGACATGTTAGTGCCCTGCTGGGAGTTTGTGAGGATGGGTATTTCAAACTACATTTCTTTTCCTGCTGCAGGAAAATGAGGCTGTTTCTGCTTAGCTCTCTCTTTTTAGCCAGATGATTTAGAGACAGAGAAACACCATCTGAAATGGTTTTTAAGCGATTTGCCTATTTTTCCCTCATTCCATAGTTTTCATATTTTGAAATGTTCCTGGGTAGTATCTTGACTTTTCCCTTTTAGTCTGTTCCTCCATGTTACAGCCAAATTGAAGCAACTGGACACCCACACACAATAAACCATCTCCAGTCTGGGTTTCACACAGGTGACTAGTTTGGCCACTTGTTCCACCTCATAATCACCCAATCAGAATGTGCGCCTCAGGAAAGCCTCAGGTGAGTCCTCTAAGTCCCAGGTGACTCTTATTGTGGTGATACTTCTAAGTCGGTTTACCATGGCTGGAAGGGAACTTTCAGCAGAGGGTAGAACGGGCATAAAGCAGTTCAGAAGCTTGGTTAGAAATCTGCTTCATGGCTCAAGAATCCCTGGGTTTACTGGGAAGGTAAGCGTCTTCTCTCCATTTTCAGTTCTGTTCTAAAAGCCTCTGCCTACCAATTCAAATACAGGAGTGTATTGGCAGCTGCCTTGTGTCTCAAGGGGCAGGAAAAAAAGTGACTGTAATTATAGTTCAAATCTCTGAGGGATATTAATGTTCTATTTTTATCAGTAGCACTTATGTTTTTGTTAAGTTGGTTATTATGTCTCCAGTGATGTCTCTAGTAAAGAATGTCTCTGGTAATTGATGTAATATTACATTATTTCAGAAGTAATCATAATTTAACATATTCTATATGACACAAAGATAAGTTACCTTAGGGCGCACACAATTTCAGAGTAAAAGCATATGGACGCCGTGCCATTTTTTTAAAAACCTGCACTATAAGCACTTTTTTTTAAAAAAAAAAAGTAAAACTTTGCTGTTCCTTTAAAAAATTATGCACTTACTTCATATTAGCAGTGAGGTGGTGTTGTGCACTGTTAAATCAGAACCGACCCCTAGCAGGCCTCCACTGGGTTTGCAGAGAGTTAAACTGCCTGGGAAGAGATTGCCCATCTTTCTCTGGTGGCGTAGAAGTCTTCCAGCCAAGAAAACAGCTCTGTAAAGAAAATGGTTTGTGAATAATTATTTTTTCCAATTACATATAAAAAGGGAGCTCTGGTGGTTAGGAGTTGAGTTTTCAAAGCAAAGGAACAGTTTGAATCTACCAACAGCTGTGCCGAGAAGGACAGACAATCTCTCTTCAAGCAATTTATTGCCTCTGAAAATCCCCTCACAGGTCAGCTATGGGTCATTTCTGACTACATGGAACCTGAAACAATTGCATCTAAGAGAGAGCCATGTTTGCTAGAAGCAGCCTCATTGTCTCACATAATGCACTAGTACTTGGTGACAATGTGTTGTAAGATGTTATATACATCTTCTGCATTTCCTGTTGACCTTTCAGAGTTGCAGTGTGGCTGGCAATATGTAATACAAATTTTAAACTGGCAGACTTTTAATCTTTCTGCATTTGATTTAAAAAAATAAAATGTATGTATGGAGTAAATAGTCGGGTAACATTCAGAAAGTGAGTTTCTTAGTTATTAGAGTAAGTATATTGTATAGCAAACCTTGAAGACTTTATTACTTGAATGCACTAACCTGTGAATTGTTTAAATTTGTAATTTCCTTCGACACTCATAATGTATTGATAATGAATATGTAGATAGAAATAATTTCTCTCAAATTGCAAGAATGCAAGTAGCAGCTCTATATGACATAATAGAAAGTCTCTGTGTAATATTAGGCTCTTTCAATAGACCACAAGAAAGAATTCAAGTTGGTGTTTCACTGACTGCTAAGGAAAGATACTAATTCATGATGTTTTGACTTTTTTTTTTAAAGAACTGGTAAAAGTCTGGCTTGGTTTTTATTCAATTTATTTTCCTATTAAATCATAACAATGGCACTTTCTAAGGAATGCAAGATTAACACATCAACTGCAAAGTGCACGAAGTTGAATTTGGGAGAGGATTGGCCAATTGCTTTGCTAAGTCATGATTCTAGTTTCTGTAACAGAATTGTAGTTCTCAACTCTGACTGTGTGCACATTGCCTGTAAAATATGAAAAAATGGTCCGTAGTTAGCAACCATGATGCAAAAGAGTATTAAGTCTGCTTTGAGTTATTCAAATGCACTTCTAGTAGTGCTTCTCGTGTAAAATGATTTCATAATTTTATGCCTTCAAAAGAGTGTTTTTATTTGCCAATGGATTGATTTTTGAGGCATAGTACAATCAATGACTGAGGAATTGCACTTTCTGCTTATTCTTGGATTTTTGTAAGACAGGATTTATCTTTTTCTGTACCTTACAGTTCACGTGCTAACTCATGAGACTTCATTCACAGGTGTTCTCTGCATCATTAAACCACATCAGATGCTGTTGTGAACACACAACAAAGCAAAACAAGCCCTAATAATTGGCCGCTTTCCCTGTTAGCTGACTAAGCATGATTCCATGTGATCATGTGCTAATCATTCACTAGAATCACAAGGAGCCACAATTTTTCTAATATTTGGAAAGTGAAATTCATGAACTAAAAGCATGGACGAGCTAAAAAGAGGAAACACTTTCCTTATGTTATTGATTTATTTTCCCATCTTTCTACTTGACTCATATGAAGGCAGAACCCTCAGCATCCCAGATGTAACCATCTTCAGGGTCAATAATTTAGAAATCGAGGAAGACTGTCACTAGGCTTTGTAAGAGACAAGGACCCTGGTATGAAAGAGTGAAGAGCAATGGCCTGGGTGTAGTTCATGAAGAGACAGCTTGGAGGCTGACATAATGTGCACCTCCCTAGGGGCTCTGGACACCTGTCCCTTCATAGGAAAGAGATAATCTCCTCCATTGATTAGAGGCTTAGGAACATTCTAAAGGGTCAGCTGTAGCTCAGAACT
Organism: Elephantulus edwardii; assembly: GCF_000299155.1. NCBI lineage: Eukaryota > Metazoa > Chordata > Mammalia > Macroscelidea > Macroscelididae > Elephantulus > Elephantulus edwardii. The sequence goes on from NW_006400015.1 coordinate 3,015,131, forward strand.
CACCTGGGGCCTATGAGAAGAGTTAATGAAAGAAGCCCTAGCCTATTCCAGGGCTGTGCAAACCGCTGAGGACCTACAGTCTCTGCTAAGCTTCCTCTCGGCTCTAATCCTTGCTGGAAGGGTGATGCTCCCAACTTACTAGACACTGGACTTGCCAGGTGTGTCAGCAATGCCATGACAGTAGGACTTCAGAATGGAGACTGCAACCGAGGAGGCCACTTCTTACATTTAACGAAGTTTATGCATCTAATTAGGTCAAACTGTATTCTTTTTACTCTGATGTAAAGTCCACAAAAGAGGGAAAGTTGTTTGTTGAGCATTTTTAATTTTTTCCCTTAATTAAAGAAGAGTAGAATCTTCGTGAATGACCCGGTAGAGTCCTAAATATTTGAAGAAAATTGTTGTGTAGATTTATATGCAGAGTCAGCCACGGTGGGCATGTTCAGCCAAGACTCCAGGACGAGAGAGACCAGGAAAATCAACCTTGTCATTTCCTCCCGAGCATCAGCCCCTGAAGCCCTGTGGCCACCACGGGGCTCTATCTGATGTGATGCTAGGAGCTGTTGTCCAAGGTCAACACCAGCAGGTTAGCACCAGGTTCACCCACAGCTTCCAGGACGAGAGCCCAGCACGAAGGGTCTGGGATCTCACTGCATTCCCGACTGCTGTGCCCAAGCTCACAGGTTCTATAGCTGATCCGGGGCCTGGGTTTGGGGTGATACCAAGGACAGGTACTGGGACAGTGTCAATATCCTCAGAGTTGAGAGAACGCTGACTTGGGGTTCTAGACAGTGGGTTTTGATACCGAGTATTGACTTGAGCCAGTGTTGATTTTTAGGGCCACAGTTGAGTGTCATTTTGGGGTTACAAATAAATATTGACCCTTAGGTTAAAAAAGTGTTTAAGATAAATCATTGAATGTACAAAAAAAAAAAAAGATGAGGGGGGAAATACTGTATAGAGAGCAAGGTTTGGTGATGTCAGAACAGCAGATGGCGAAGTACGGAGTGAGAGGTCAGGAAGCACAGCTGTCCTGCTGAGCCCAGCATCACCGTGGGCAGAACCAGAACGAGGGGCTGTGTGGCCAAGTCTCGCCCACCCTCGGGGCTCGCTGACCCAGGGAGCCGGCAGGATCTTCTTCATGGACATCATGCCAACTGTTCCCCTAGGTGTGGGGTCAACTGTTCCCCTAGGTGTGGGGTCAACTGTTCCCCTAGGTGTGGGGTCAACTGTTCCCCTAGGTGTGGGGTCCCCATCTCCCCATGAGTGCCTTTCCACACTGATTCAGGTAAGCAGCCTGCAGGCCATGGTCCCAGTGTCAAGCACTATGAGTGTCCTGACCCAGCTCCGCCTGGGACTGCGGTTAGTGGGTCACTAACAGGGGCCCACACCCACCACACTGCCTGATGTAATGGGAAGCTGAAAATGACCGTCAGTAGAGTGTGTGTGTGTGTGTGTGTGTGTGTGTATACAATTTTTTTCCTTTTTAGTATTAAAAGGTGACTATTTTCTTAAAAATAAACTTACGAAGATAGGTGTGTGTTTCCTTGCAAGCAAACGGAGAAAAGTGTATTATCACTGTTACTGGGATAACTAAGCCACAGAGAGGCTGGGTCCACGAGGTGGCCTGGTGGCTCAGGGAAGGCAGAGTTGTATCTGAGGTGCAGACTGGTCACACTCTCTGTGCAGACAGGGCAGGGCCAGAGCGAGCCGCAGCCCCACCTCTGGCCACGTGACACTGAAGAGGGCATCACAGCCTGGGCCGAGGCCACGTGGTCCACCAAGGCCCAGGCAGGCGCAGCCACCTGGTCAACTCTGCCACGAGGCCGTGGGCTTCAGGCTGCACCAGTCACAGGCACTTGAAATGTCTTTGCCTGGAATAACCCAACATTGCAAGACAATGTGTTCAGGGTGTCTGGGCCCAGGCTGGGTTCAGCGGGCAATGACTAAGGTTCTCACAGTCTATCTCATGAAGACAGGAGGCAACAGACTGGCCTTCAGCCAGAGCTGTCTTCTCAGAACAGACCAGGCTCTGACCTAATGTGCTCGGTGTGCATGAAGTACAGGTTTAGTAGTGATGGCCATGGTCTTGATCGATAACCATGAGCTTGGAGTTCAAATCATCATCTCTGCTGATGGCACCCTTGGAACACCAGAAATAAATGTAGTTTTGAGCGTACTTAGTGTTGGCATCTCTGGCAGTTGTGAAGATCTTGAACCAGAGCATGGCATTGCTGTACATCTCAGGGACACAGTGTGGTGACTGACTGCCAGTTACAGGGAAAGCTTGGAGGGCAGCGGTGAAGGTCATGCAGGCCGTGAACACCACCTGCTCACAGTGGCCGTGCAGGGCACAGTCGTGAGCACGCCAGGCTGTGGGCAGCATAAAGGTGATGTTGATCATCTCTTGGGCCTCCTTGCCTGAGAGTCCGATCTGATGGCTGAAGATGGTGGAGTCCAGGTGGGGGACCCTTTGAAGGTTCCGAGTGGGTTCAGGGTAGGGTGATGGCAACAGAGATGTTGACTGGCCGGAGACATTGAGGGCCTGGGGAGATGCCCCCGGCCTGCCCGCCGTACTTTCTGGAGTAGTTGTGTCGTTTGTTAGGTGTTTCAGCCCTTCGTTCTGATACAGAGAAGTCCAGGTCATTGAAGAGCAGCAGGAATGTGTTCCAGTTCTATCATTCCAGGGGACTTGATCTCCTTGACCTTGGAAAAACAGCCCAGGGTCAGGAAAGCGATGGTCATGGTGCTAACACTGATCATGAAGACCACCAGGGGCGGCCGGCTGCTGACCTACAGCTTCAGGCTCTCCAGGGGTTGACAGTGAACATTCTTCTGATCTACCCTGCCTGGTGGGCAGTGGCCCCTGGCCTGGCCGGCATCGCTGGGCACCATCCTCCTCAACTCACCGGGGGCAACATGCGCTGTATGGGCCCAAGGTGATGACTAGAGACCACAAATTCCTTTTTTATGGAAAAAAAACAAAAACAAACCAACAAACAAAAAAACCCCACACAACTCCTGTAGTAAGTTGTAACAATGGAAAACGTGTAAGTCGGTGGAGGGGACTTAGCACCCTACAAAGGCATGTGCCTTACAAATGTGTGGTTGCACCCGCTTGCCCTAAGCTGCATGGCCCCAGGCCCCTGGAGCTCAGTTGGCAGGGACTGTCTGGCCAGGCCCTGGGCTCTGGTCCTCCTGTCTGCCAGGGTTCACACAGCTGCCGGCCCTGCTGAGCTGTGGCCACTGGAGGTACGAGATGGGCAGTTGGATCCCAGGAGACTCACAGCCTCAGAGTCACCGTGGAGGGCCCCTGGCAGGCCCCTGGCAGCTGGCATCACCCATGGCTGTGAGCTTGGGTTGAATTTAGTTGTAAAGCTCTGCGAGCAACCTTTTTTGTTTGTTTTTTATTTTTTAAAATTAACTTGAATGAATGTTTATAGAAATTTTGGATTTCTGTACATTCATTGTTGCATTTCTCTTCCTGCCCACCGCTCCCCCCACTTCGCTCTCCTATTTGAAAAGTTTTAAAAAAAAATATTTCATTGGTATAGAATCCCCCCTCCTGCCCTGAGTACACTCCACTATGCAACTTTCATTCAGGACTCTTGTGATAACCATAATTCCCTATCACATATCGCTTTCAAACTGTTCTCTCCTCATGTATTTCAATGCAGTATACATAATTTATCCAGTTTTTCTTTGTCTCATTCTACAATAGTGACACCATGCAGCACCTGTCCTTTTGTGCCTCCGATATTTCACTCAGCATAATGTCCTCCAGGCTCACCCATTTTGAATAATATTGCATGAGTTCTTGTTTTTCAGTGCTGCATAGTATTCCATTGTGTGAATATACCATAGCTTCTCTATCCATTTGAACCTTTTTTTTTTTGAGAATGAAAATAGTAATGAAATGAAAGCAACATCCTAATTGCCATAGATTGAGTTCTGACTTGTACAACTCTTCCTCCATTGGATTTCTGGGAATGTACTTCCAAGGGAAGGTTGTCCCTCTTTGCACTGTGGAAACTGGTAGAGCCACACCCCCCGAGCAATGCAGCTGAACACATTGCACCCCCAGAACTTGTCAATCAAATGAGGAAGACACAGGGAGAGAAATGGTTCCTACTCAGTAGCGAATGTTGTTTGAACTCTGAATGCTGTGGTTCAACTTAGATTTTACAGGACAGTCTTCATATTCACAGCATCTAGAAAAAGGCTTCCTTTAAGCAATTTAAAGCTATATTTTATGAGTAAAGTTGGTACTAACCATTGCTGAGAATTCTGTGTGCTCTCCCCTAGGGAGAGGTCCCTAAATGGGGGCCATCATGCGGTACCAACCTAGGGAGGTGACTGGTGCACCCCGTGAACTCCAGGGCTTGAGGCTGGCACAGTCCTCAGTTGGCAAACAGAAGTTCTGATACTGCTATAAGAGGAAAATAAAAGTGTATGCTAGTTGTTAAAATATTTTGTTAGCCATGTGACCAAAAGGGATATAAAAATATTTTTGTCCATTTTATTGTAATTTGTAATTTACAAATTGTGTCCAGGGACAGCATACCATAAATAAAATGAAAAGGCATGCCATAGACGTAGTAAAACGATGTAAAATACTGTTCTTACAAGGAAAATATTTTTACTAAATAAACTAGCACCACCTTTGAAGATTTCATAAAAATTTAGTAAACATGATATAAAAATGTCCTGTGCTGTTAGTATTTTAAAATATAAGTTGACATAATAATACACTCTTATTTACCTATCATATGGAAAAATTTAAATCTTACCTTTTATAACCCAGGTTTAAATGTTACCAAAATATTTCAGAAATCATATCTGTAAATTCCTTTTTTAGATGGAAATTATCAAACATAAAAATCTTTATCATACTTGACTTAACATACATAATCTATACTGAGGAATAAATTCTAGAAAAAAAATTTGTACAATATTTATCTACAAGAGTTTTTATTGTTAGATACCTATGCCTCATTGTGACCGAGTATTTACCCTAAAATATACAAAGCAATGATATCCTTGGAAAAACAGATTTCCAATAATGGCTACTTAATGAAGGGATACCCCAAACCTCATTTGTTCTCAAGACTGTAAATCATTTTAGCATTAAGAAGCAACTTCTCTAGACTGGCTAATCATAGTCTGAAACTACTGATCCAAATAAGAACTTCTAACTCTTTAACTCAGATCAGCTTTCAATTTTAAGATAAAAATATTTATCTTAGATTATAATTAGCAGAAACTTCTATGTTTAATAAAAAGGGAAAGTAATTGCAATGATATAAGTCACTTTCATATCTAATCTACTATTGGTCACTTCTGCAGTTCTTGAGGTAACAACAGAAGAAAACATCACATTTTCTATGTATTAAGAACTTAAAGAGAATATCCATGTTCTGATTTCCAGAAATAGTCTACAAAATTTACAATGGGCAGTAATAGAAATACTAGGCCTGGGAATGCTGATATAATTCAATATGGAAATGGAGCTGGATTCTAGAGATAGGAAGCTGCTTCTCTGGTCATTTTATGTTTGTAAATGATTCGTGGTGATTAAGTAAAGATACTTAATATTATGGCATTTAAATTCCAGCTAAAGAAACTACACAGATGAAACGCAAAACGTGGTCATATATACCTAGTGTTTATTTTGAGCTTTCTGGTTGTAAAATATAGACAGTGATAAAATATAAATCCTGCGTGCATTACCCATTGCAACTGAGCTCAATTTTTTTCGAGTGTCATTTCGAGTTCCCTGTTGCCATAGCTCCTGCTAAGAAAATTCGTTTTTCTAAAAGATTTATAAATAATGATTGCAATATTTTTAGCTCTTTGTAGTGAAATACAATATCCAATGCCTCTGAGAAGAATATAAATCCAAGCGCCAGGGAGCCATTCAGGTCACACTTGAGTCTTGTTACAAGTAGGGCAAGAAAAGTGCCTCGCTGGTATCCATTACTGTTGGTGCTCCGGCCCACTCGAAAGATAAATCCCGCGTAGTTCGGCTGTGAAGACGTCTGTAGGACTGTCTCCACGCTTTATGTCTGCTCTTGTTACTCCGTCTTGTCTAACAAAGGAGGGTGCTATTTATTAACCTTTCTCTTGTCCCGGGTTGCTTATTTTCATCATGTTTTTGAGAACAAAATTAAAGCAGTTAATCTATCTCAACATGTTTTACCACGGCATGCAGTCCTAAAATCTCTGAGAAGTGAGGAGATTCCAGTTTTTATTTTAACAGAGAAATGCCTTTGTTCATAGTGGTTAAGCATAGCATGTTTTTGATCCAGGCTGCAAATTATTATTTATGGCTTATTATCCTCTATTTTGCTTTCAGTTGATATCTAAAAATAGAGAAAATGTCAAGAATGTTTAACAATCAAATTTCCTATACATCTACCATCCTGACCTATTGTTTATGTGCTATTGGGTGGGAACTGACTCCTAGCTGACCCTCCACCAGGGTCAAAGGCTGTAAATCACTTAGGATGAGATTACCCATCCTTCTCTCACAAAGCAGCTGGTGGATTCAAACTAGAGGCCTTTGGGCTGGCAGTGCAACTCCTTGCCATTACACCACCCGAGTTTCTTACCCAGGCATAGAGAAATTACTATTTATAAATAACTGATACATACACATATATTCTGGGTCATCTTTTTGTGTACTGGGTATACGCATACATATTAGCTGGTTAGTGTAGGTTGTGTTGTAATAACACAACCAAAAATAATGACTGGAGACAAGTTTCCTTCTCACTTGGATCTGTACTGTCTGCAGGAAAAGCTTGCTTCCTTTTGATGCACAGACACTGTAGGCTGTCAGAAACTCAGCTTCCTCAATCACTGGTGGCTCAGGAAACAAACCAGCGCTCCCTAATCCCAAACCTGGGGAGGCTGGAGGGCATTCGCCAGAGCTGGTCACAGGCCCTGCACAGCTGTGAAGGGTGAGCCACCGTCTCCCTCCAGAGCAGCCAAAACGAGAAGGAGAGCTGTGGGTTTACTCGGCGGAGATCAGCTGTGAAAGCCGTCCATGCATGTTTCTTCCCATTTTCGTTTTCTTGTTCCTTCCTCCCCCATCTCTCAGAAATGCAAATTGTAACTTCAACTGTGAGCTTCCTTATGCTCTGGCCAACGCTGTACAGCAATACCAAGGTCCTTGCCATTTTCTAGAAAGAAACCTGCGGCATCTGCTCAATGGCTCTCGGATTCCTCCATTATATGTTTCTTAGAATTGGTTTGGCTTTGTGTGGTTTTTCCTTTCGTTTTAGTGATAACCTGTTATCTGTCCTAACTTTGCTTTGAAAGGAATGAACCATAGCCTGATCACAGTACTTGGTGCATCTACAAGGAGTCTAATGAATTGCAGTTTATTTTCATTTCTGTCTTGATATATTTTTAATTGATGTATATATTAAGAAGCTTCATCCGACATTCTTTGGACATGTTGCAAGGAGGGACTGGTCCTTGGAGAGGGACTTCATGTTTGGGAGAGTGGAGGGACGGCGCAGTAGAGGAAGACCCTCGATGAGATGGATCGATTCTGTGATTGGAGTGGTGGGAATGAGTGTGTTTGAGATGGCGAGGTTGGCACAGGATAGAACGGCGTTTATGGCTCTTGTACATAGGGTCGCTATGAGTCACAAGCGACTCGATGGGCACATTAAAAACATAAATTAAGTGCTCAGACAATGTTCAAATAACTCCTAGCTGACCATCCAGCGAGTTTTCAGGAGGCTGTAAGTCACATGGAGGAGATGGTGGGTCATCTGCCTATGAAGCTGCTGCTGGGTTCACGCCATCGGGGTTTGAAGAGTGCAAATCTCTCTGTACTGAGACAGATTGCAACTAGTGATTGCTTTGAAAAAACCACCTAAATGGAGCTCAACTTCTATTTCAGTATGCCACAATGCTAGTAAAAACAGTCAAAAGAATTGTGGTCATACAAGTTTGAACATGACATGTTAAAAATAGATTATAGTGAAATGTTACAGCAGTCATTTAATAGTATGTATTGAATAATACATGATTATTTTTCTTTTCTAAATATTTGTATTGAGATTTGTAAGCAAAATTCTTTTGCTCTAAATGACTAGAACACATGGAAACCCTGATGAACAAGTCTGTGTGAAGAATAACATCATTTTTAAGGCTGTTGCCTTCACTGCTAATGAATTAATGTAATGAGAGGTAAGTAAAAGAAGACCTATGTAAATCTGACAAAATTAAAATCTACAGGTTCTTAATTATTTTTTAATTAATGGTGTTTTAACAGTACTAAAACAAAATTTAGGCAAGAGTTTCCATTAATACTAGGACTTTCATAATCCAATTAACATAACATTTTATATTGAAAACACATTTCTCTTTTTTCTCTCACAAAAGTCAACTTGTAACAGCAAATGAGTATGAGATGTGACATATTTTTAGTAGACACAGGACTTCTATAAATTGCCACATAACAAGGATGTGACTGAGGATTTAGGTGTTCCTAACCCCAGTTGTGATAATTTCAATTAGCTCATAAGGATGTGAGAGTTGGACCACTAATAAGGAAGATCAAAGAATTGATGTGCTAGAATTGTGGTGTTGGTGAAGAGTATCTAGTGTGCCATGGATTACCAGACCATGAAAATCTGCCTTAGAGTAAATACAGCCAAAGTGCACTTTTGAAGTAAAGACTTTGTGTCCTCTACCTTGGGCCAGATGTCCCTGAAGATAGAGGAGCCCAGGGGAGCAGAGGGGAGGTGGGATGACACTGTGTCTGTAGCGACAGGCTGGAGGGGAGGTGAGATCGAGAGGGTGACAGTTAGCCCTGCAGGATTTGGAATGGGAGGCAGTACATAAGGTCCCTATGAGTTAGAGCCAAGTACACAGAAGCTGACAAGAACAACAATATCCTTTATAGAGAGGTGGCCGTGTGTTCCATCACGGTGCAGTCGACCCACAGCCGATCCTCCTCCAGATTTTCAGAGGCAGTAAGTTGCATGGGAGGAGATTGCCCACCTTTCTGCTGTGGAGCAGCTGGTGGATTTGAACCATCTGCCTTTGCATTGCCAGTGCATCTCCTTACCGATAAACCACCAGAACTCACCAGACAAGTGTTAGAAAGTTTTCATTTCTGTAGTATATTTTTAGTTCTGCTTCTATCTCCCATCCATGAAATAAAATCTCAAATGACTTTGCTGTTCTAAAAATTTGTGGCAGCTGTTTAATATCATCTATTGGGAGTGCTAACCTCAACTCATTCAGGAGAACATAATGTACAGTTAGCTATGACAGGAGAGGAGAAATGAGGAACACAGCCCAGCTGCCATGTATGACATATCAACAGAGGATTAAGGGTGCTTAAAATTCACAAAAAACCATGACACGTGTGGACACTTCAGAGAGCAACTTCAGAGCAGAGGGACAGACGCTCCGATAATTCAGGATAGTTCAGGGACCTGGGGGACAGATAACAAAAGGATACAGCATGAAGCGAGGAAAGAAGGCATTCTGGTTAGGGCTCGTAATGCGTGCTGAACTTAGTAAAATTGTCTTTTTAACTATCCACATACCTACAACAAAAAGCCCTCTGCCAGTTAGCAGAATCTAACTGGCTCACGGTGACCTTGCAGCACTCCAGTGGGATTTCTTAGGTTATAACTGTGAGAGGAGATTGTCTCTTCTTTTCCTGGGGGGAGCGGACAGTCGGGGTGAAACTATTGTCCCTCCAGTTAGCAGTCCCAGCAGGCCATGTGTCCTGATATCAGGGTTCCTGAAATAGCACAGAGCAGCTGATAGTGTCATCTAACACTGTGAGGTGCCCTTGCGCCGGCCATGGCTCATAGTGACCTATGGACAACAGAGAGGAAACTTTCCCATCCTGTTTCATCCTGTGATTTATAGCATGCCAAAGCCCTTTGCTACAGTCACTCTACCAGCCTAAGTGTCTTCCTCTATTTCAATGACTCTTTACCTTTCCCCAACATATTTTTGACTATTTTATTTTTTAAATGTTTTAAGTTTATTTACAAAGTTCAAATACATTGTTTTTAAGAACAAATTCTTTCTGTTTCCCTCACTCCTCCAATCAAATTGTACAACCCGGTGATTAATCTCCCCTCCCCTGCACATCCTCATCCCTCTGCTTCTAGCCTCTCCCACCCCTCCTGGATCCTTATGCTCATTCTACAATGTTGTTTTTTATGTACAATATTTATCCTTGTAGGACTGGGTTAGTTCACTCAGCAAAATGCTCTGCAATCCCTCCCAAGTTAGATAATAATTTACAAAGTTATCGCTCCTGCGTGCTGCATAGTATTCCATTGTCTGAATATACCATAGTTTCTCAATCCATTCATTTGTGGTTGGACATTTGGGGTGTTTCCATGTTCTTGGGATGGTGAATAACGCTGCTATGAATGAACATTGGTGTACAAATGTGTTTGTGCCTCAGTTCTCATATTCTCAAGGTATATTCCAAGTCGTGGAATAGCTGGGTCATACGGAATTTTTATGTGCTTTGCAAAGAATGGGCAGCTTCTCGTAATGTACTCCAAGTATGTTAGAGGAAGCTTTGGCGTCACTGTGTCTAAGGTCCACTCTTGGATACACTTGTTTAAGGAAAGATGGTTCAGTCCATTGAATTTGTTGAGTCTGAAAGATTTGTTTGGCAGCCTGGTATATTCAATACTCTTCTCCACCATTGTAATTGAAAGACACATATTCTTCAGGCTTTCTTACTGTATCAGATGCATACAAAACAATTGAAACATACCATTCCGTGGAACGGGTGCATGTTAGTGTTTACACTGATAGCCTGGCAGTTGAGCACTTTGGAGAGGTCCATGACAGCAGGTTTTCCAAGTGCGGTGTGTCTTTTGATTTCTTGACTGCTGTTACCATGAGCATTGATGTGGATCCAAGTAAAGTGAAATCAGTCAACGTCGATGTTTTCTGGTCTGTCACTGTCATCATGGTACCGACTGGCCAGCATTCTTGTCCTCCTGATGCTGAGAGATATCTTTTGTTGTTTACAGCTGGTCCTGGTCGCTAACATCAAGGACCCCAGGCCTGGCCTCCTTTGTTGCCCGATTTCTCCCCAACAAAGAGTCCAAGTCACAGATCACCGCCTTGTCTTGGATAGAATTTCATCACTTCTCACCCTCATGTAGTCTAGAAAATATTTATCGTTTCTTATGAGATTAAAAAACTTAAAATTTACAGATTGAAATGACAGGGACAAAAATAGATTTAATAATAAAAGTTTTAAAACGAATGTAAACATCATATAGGCAGTTACAAAAATGGTCTCCATGTTTCTGAGTAGAAAATAAAAGCAGAGAACTCGGGTTGATACCTTGTTTACATAGTGTTCATTTCTATTGACTTCTTAAAAAAAATACAGGCGAAGATAACTGAAGAAGTAGAAACAAAGATCAGATAATTTCTCTTTGTTTCATAACATCATTGTTCTTTTTTTTGTTTCTTATTGTTTCCTAGAAGAATTAAAAGATAAATGATCTGTGAAAAAATTGCCCCAAAAAAGGCTAGAGACACTTTCAAGAAAAATGATAAATTCCAAACCATAAAAAGTACATAAAATTTCACATAAACAATGATTTACTTTTGTGCCTTTTAAATATTGACTTAATTGTTTATCAAGCAGACTCTTAACCCAAATCTCATTTTATATTCCTTGAATATGGAATCCAAAAGTTATGTGAGAAATAGCCCTTTCTCATACAACCTCCTGAGCCCCAATTTTCAGTAATAAGACTGCACTTTAATAACAAATCACTAAGTGGACAAATATTTTGTTCCATGTACATTATCATTGGTTGGCAATACAGTGAGAAGTTGACTTGTCAGTCATGCATTAGGAAACTTATGGCTAATAGAAGTGCTAATCAGGGCGGGGTGGCAGTTACAGGGATCATGGTAATCATGTGGCACAGAACACAAGCATGGATATTTCCATTTGTGCATAAATCCACATCCTGTGAACGGTTCATTGACTTAGACTGTTTCCATAATCAGGCTTAGAAATACTGGACTATTGGTTCATTATATCCCAGATTTTCCTTTTAAGAACAGAACATTTACCTTGTACCAATTCTTAAAATATGAACTAACTGTAGTAAGGAAAGAAAGTTAAAAAAAAATGAAAAAAGGGCCAGAATTAAGAAAGGAATCATGTGGATAATTCTTCTACCCTGTGTAACCCCCTATAACCTCATGGTGATCTTTGACCCAACCCCATCCATGTGTGTGGTGGTGTTTTTAGTAAACAAATATGCTTACACATGAAGAGTGGTAATCAGATTATTTTTAAAAAGCACTCTAAAAACAAAACACCAACAGCCTTCTGGCATAATATTCATGTTAATACGAGTCGTATATTGGGCTCTTTGTATATCTGTTAGATTTTTCATGTTTATTTCTTACACCAAGGAAAATAGAAATTGTTAGAAAATTTGAGATCACAATGCCTCTTTCTTGAGGACCAGATGAATACTTTTCCCTGTGTTTGCTAAAATTAATTTTATAGTGCAAGTATAGAAATACATAACATTATTCCTTTTTTGTGTAGTATTTCCTATGTCTGTGTGCTTATAGGTTTTGATTTATCTTTGTGTTTGTCTTTTTATAAACATTGCAGCAGTATCTGTAGGTGTTACATACTTTAATGGAATATAGCATGTTTATAAAATCACTAGGTATTCATTTTTGACAGTTTGTGAATATTATCTAATGTGGCATTTTTCACATTTAGTTCATTATTTATTTTTGAAACATCCGTTTTTAACTTATTGTTCTGTTTATTACTTTTGTTTTCTTGAAGTAATTATTAATTTTTAAAAAATGAGTTTTCTGTTGTTGCATTATGCTTGCTTTCTTCTTTGAAGATCATAAATATCAATTATTGTATGTTTTCTGTCTTTACTATTTGAAACTTTCCTCATCCCCTTAGAAGGTATTATGCTACCCAATGATTTAATTGGAGTGTCCTTACCTTGCTCTTTGATTCAGCTTCACAAGTGCTTATACTATTTTTATCCATTTCAGATGTCAGTCCCACAATTTTCCTTTTCTAAGTTTCTAGTGGGTAATTTTCTTTTTATTCTTTTTTTTTTAAATTCTTCTTATTCTACTGCAGGATCAAGGTTGCCATGGCTGGATGCTTTGGTCCATTGTGTTTATCCTTGAATCACAGAAACATCTAGATAACAGATATTCCCAGTATTTGGGAATGGATGCAATTCTTTTTGTACTTTGGCATTTGGGAAAGTAAACGTATCTTGACTTTCCAAGTAAAAGGCTGATGGGTATAAAGCACTCCCATTTGTAAGAGATTTTGCCAGCATTTATTTGTATTGGGAAGAGGCCATTCTTTTCCATAAAGTGTCTGTGTTAACGCACCAGGTATCAAACCACGTTGCCTTCCCCAAGCAGTGTTACCCTCTTGCACATTTATACTTGTCTTCTCTTAAGTTGCAGACATTTCCCTGCATAGTATTCGTATAGTGGATAATGTCCCCAGTGGTCTAGTGTTGGTGACTGTGAACATCACACTAGGTGAGGAAATAAAGATAAAATATTATAAGACAAAGGAAACTCATCCCAGGAAAGAAAAGGATGATTCATTGTTAGCCCACCTTACATGTTTAAACTCTGAGGCCAGATAGTGAGTGTCAAGTATACAAAGGAAACTTGTTGCATTTCAGAAAAGAAATGTAAGGTCATTCAATGAGATTGATCTTGAGAATTCCCTTCAGATAATACTCTAAACGTGAATTATCCTCATAGATGTTAAGTAATAGGACAATTGCTTGAAGATTCTGTGAGTATACATTTTTCTCTTAGAGAATATTTTAATGAAATTTAGACAAGAGTGAATTGGGGACTCCTGTCCTGATACTAATTTAAAATAGAATCCTTCTTCACAGCAGCTACAATTTTTCTTAAATACCACTGTGTGGTTTCTCAAACGTGACTTTTATTTTCCCCTGGAGCTTTTTTAAAACTCTGGGTTTTTTTTGTTGTTGGTGATTTATGGTGGTGAAAAACTGCCAATTGAGAAAAAATAATTTGCATTTTATAACGCTAAAATAAGCAGATGCTTAAAGGCTAAAATGTGAGCTAGCATGTCGTGTGTTTTCCCTCATCTAAGCTAGTTTTATGACATTTTTACTTAATTTTCCTAAGTTACACAAAAATGATGAATAAATATGAATTTAGTAAGGTTTCCATGTTTCTTAAGTCAGTTCATAGGAATGACTTAGTGTGAATTCTTAATGTAGGCTTGGCTGCCTGGCATTTTATGAGCGTAATTCAAACTCTGACCTCTCAAACTAATTGCCGTTGATTTGGAGCCGACTGATAACTTATTACTAAGCCACCATATGATTGTGTTTGTACAATACCTAGGCTAAGAACCTGTTGTCCCAACAGGAGCCTGCCTTTGGGTTTCTGAGGTTGTGAATTAGGTGAGAGATTGCCCATCTTTCTCCCATGGAGCTGCTGGTGGGTTGGAACTGACGGTACAGACACCACCACCAGAGCTCACTACAGTCATAAAGATGTTTATATCTTACTAGTGATTCACTGAGTTAAATACGAAGATTAAAGCCTTAAGCAAAGAAAATAAAAATCAATCTAGATTTTAATAAGCATAGATAGACACTATGAATTAACAAGATTGGCTGGCCTGAGTTCTACACTATTCACTTATCTGTGAAAAGACCCAGAAATAGAAGTTAGGATTACATACACACTTGTTTGTGTGTATGGACGAGTTGAACCTGGCCCATAACTGGCTCTTAGGGATTTACAGAAGTAAATAGCATGGGAGGAGATTGCCCAGCTTTCTCCCTCCGAGCAGTTGGTGGATTTGAACACCATACCTATGCATTGGCAGTGTAATTCCTTATTACTAAGCCACCATATGATTGTGTTTGTACAGTACCTAGGCTAAGAAGCTGTTGTCCCAACAGAATAAGAACCAGGAGCGGTAAGGGAAAAAGATGATCAATCTCCTCGCGTGTGACTTAAGGGCCTCTGAAAATCTACTGGAGGGTCAGCTGTGAGTCAATTCCATCACAACAGTGCACAGCAACAACCGTAAAGCACTTTTATGTGCTGTGGCATATAAACTTAGAAATCTAGAATTATATTTAAGAAATGGATCATAGAGAAAAGTGATCTTTGTTTGCTGCGGTAAATGTTTATATTACTACTTTAAGCTTAAATTAACTTTGCGTTTATTAGTGTTGCAACACCGTAGAGTTGGCCCATCCCACACTTGAGAAATACAGATAGTTCTAACTGGCCAAATTTAGAATGTATTGAATATCTAAATGTATGTATTCCTCCTTTCTGTTCCAAAATACCAAAATTTATGTTAATGTTTTGCTTCTTAGAGAATTTTTGTAATGTTTGCATGACATTTCTTTTGCTACTATATTTCCTTGGTTTTTCCACTGGGCAGGTAGAATAATTTTATTTTGTGCAGGTGGAAGAATTGCATTTAGAAATATTTTGTGTTGGAGTAGGATTTAGTTCTACTCAATGGTTATTTAAAGTTAATGGCACAACATTTTTCTCTCCTGCAAGTTAGAGGCACCCTTACTGCTTTTTAAAAATAAGCCAAAAAAAAAAATAATAAGCCAGACAACTTTCAAGTGTTGGGTTTATTTCCACAGCAAGAAAATTAAAAGGCAGGGGAAATACAAAACATTATTACGACAGGCTCAATTTTCTAGTCTAGTTTTGTATCATTTGACCTGCAGTTGAACACTCTTAGCTGCCAGGAATAAAGGTTCTGCAATAGATGTAAGTATTATTCCTCTTCATCATCTAAACACAATCTTTAAACTAAAGATCTACCTCTCACTTTGAGAATCTTCCGTAATATCGCTGCAATTGGAATCAAAGCCGTGATCAAGGCATTTAGGTCCTGCCAGCTTCTGAATGAACTGCCTGTTTAGCAGGAGATAAGCGGACTTCACAGAATGTGAGATTACTCATGGACTCTTTGCTCTTCTCAATTTCGTAATTTCTTTAAAATCATCTCTACTATTCCAAGCAAGCAAAAGCCATGCTGTTGTGAGAAGGCACCACTTTGAAGCCAATTATTACTTTTTTAGGGTGGACAATCCTGTTATCTGTAGAACTAAGAGACAGAACTAGGATATGGCTTGGTTATTCAAGAATAATAGATGAAATGTCTGCTGTATGTACACACTTGAATGTGTATATTCATCCAGGAGTCACCTGGATCATTGGTTGGTTTTCGCCTTCATTGTGTTCACAGCAGCCCTTGTGTGTTCTGGTGGGTAACTGGTAGTGAGTATCACTGCTGATCCACAGTTGATGCCTCTCTCCAACGATCCCAATCCATCAGCAGCTCCAAGTGAGGGATCTTGACAGGTCATATCCTCCTATCGTGATTTAGAGCCTCAAAAACTGGAGGGAGGATTGCTTGGAGTCAGAAGCAGCTGGGTTGCAGTGGGAGAACATGAGTGATGATCTTTCTGGCCTGAAATTTGGACTTTGACTAAAATGTTTTGTTCAGCCACAGTCTTGGAAATGCACTGGACATCTTACTCTGAAAATATTAAAAAAAAAAAAAAAAACAACTGCAAACTGTGTCCAGCCAGGTGGATTACTCAGTGTATAGTTTTGGTGAGAGACATGGGCTTGTAACAAGACTTATTTTAAAAATAAGTCTCATCAAGAAAGCTAACTGGGAGCAGAGTATGTTCTTCTGACCTGGAGTTGCTGCCTGATGTCCCTCATAGACATAGGAGGCAGAGTTGGAACACACTGAAGACAGCGTGGGTTGATGCAATGCAGCACAGACTGTAAAAGCTGAGACCAGGTAGAGATGACTGTAGGCTCAGAGTGAGATTTTCTGCAAAGAATGAACAGTGTATATGAACTTTATGAACCTTGTAAGTAAACCAATATAAACTTAAAAAAATAAAGGAGAAAAACACAGTACATTTACAACAAGAAGAGTGTGGGTGGCTTTGGGATGGCCACTTCAGACCTCTGATAAAGAAAAGAAACAGTCCTGTCAGAAACATCCACAAAGCCGAACCTGATCTCCTAAGGCTGAGTATGGCATCCGTGCTCCCACACCTACTTGTACTAATGTCAGTGCCAACAGCACTGTTCTCCTAGCAGATCAGAAATCCATTGCAGTGACCACACAGCTCTCAAAGTTCAGTGCACATGGTTATGAGCTTCACAAGGAAAGTGAGCAAGTTACAGTTCAAATTGCAAAGCAGATACAATTCCTGTCAGGATAGCTTCTCAAGCATGCTCCCAGGCCCTTGGACTGCAGGACCTTGACTTCAACCAGTTATACAAAGTTCCCTAATCAACTCTGTCTCAACAAGTCTCTAGTTCCTTGCTGATCCTAGCCTGTAGTGCCAGCGTGACTGGCACAGGAATGCCCAGTTGGAGGGCTGCTTGCTGCATTCCCTGCTTCTGTCTGGTGAGAGTCTCATTTACTGCTATTCGACTTGGTGAGATGTGAAAACTGACCAGTCCCATAATGATTACTTCATACACACCTCAAATGCTCCCACCCATTATGGGATGGGTCAGATTTCCCACCTCACTATATGGAACAAGAAACCCGTGACACGGAGGTGGTCTAGACTCCCCACTCCATGGAGCCAGAGCTCTGAGTATCTGGAGGAAAGGTTCTCCTTGGCAGAGTTGATGGTTTCCTAGCGCTTTGACCAAGCGGAGTTGGCAGCAAAGACCAGACTCAACAAGGACTAGCAGTTGAGTTCTGACTGAGGTTCAGCTGCAAAATCTCAACCATTGGGCAAATCTGAGCCAAAGCAGACAACGGTCTTGATAAACAGCTGACTTGAATGTGCAGTTGTATCCTGTTTGAGTAGTTCCATGTTGATCCTGATTGGAGGTGTCCTCTGCTACTTGCTAAGAAAACAATCACAAGTGTAACCTCTGAGTTCTTTTTGACCTTTGTGACAGATAATGGACCCCAGAGGAGAGGCAGTCAGTGCCACAGGTTGCTGGCAGAGTTGTTGAAATGAAGCAGCAGGTCGGTCTTCACCTCACTGGAGCCAACTTTATTCTAAAGGTGATTTTCATTCTGCTTTGTGAATGGAAGGGACACCTGATGATTGGTGTGCAAGATGAATGCACTCTGCTGGTTCTCAAATAGCTAGCTGGTGTTCCCAGAGACAGCTCAGAGCTGCTCGCTCCCATCCAGGTACCTTAGACATATAGGAGTCCTCCATTGCATTTCTGAACCTGTTAATCCCTACAGGAGGCGAGAGCTTCTGGTGAACTAGAACTAGTGGAGACACAGGCCTTTGAGTTACCTTAACTGAAGAGTAACAATGTCAGTCTGAAGACGAAGGTGAGCCTGATCCAGGCCATGGTCTTTGCAACCACTTGCTATGCATCAGAGAGCTGGATAATGACTAGGAATGATAGAAAGAGAGTTGACTCCTTGGAGCTTTGGTGCTCGAGAAGAGTATTAAATACACCATGGACTGCTGGGAGAACAAAGAAGTTCATCCTGGAGAGGGTGAAGCCAGGCTACTCCTTGGAGGCAAGGATTCTGACACTCCGTCTGACATACTTTGGACAAGTCGCAAGAGGGACCAGTCCTTGGAGAGGGATGTCATGCTTGGAAGGGTGGAGGGACAGAGCAGGAGAGGAAGATCCTCAATGAGGTGGATCGATTAACTGGGGCAATGGGGATGGGCATGTTGGAGACAATAAGATTGCCAAGGGATAGAGCAAGGTTTACAGTTGTTGTACACAGGGTTGTTATGAGTCACAGGCGATGGCACATAACAATATGGACCATGCTGTCAGAGCCCCTACAGAAGACCTAGTCCTGCCATCTACTTAGGAGGCCGGAAGCCCACCGGCAGCCCTGCAGAGCACAGTTCCACTTGGACACGGGGGTGTTCCCGGGACAGAATGAGATCCACAGTAGCTGGTTCTGGTTTTATGTATCTAGTATTAGAGATTTGCAGATTTCTAGCATCATCAATATGCTGCCTATTTACATGGACATCTAAACACATAGCTGATTGTCTTTATTTACGATTTTCTCTGAGCACGTGAAAAACACTAGCTTAAAGGAGAAAAAGCAGAACATATTTGGCTAATGAAAAAAGAAAAATACAATGACCCATCAGCCCTGATAAATTTGGATTTGTGTTATGTATTATCCTCTGAGGGAACTTTGTATTATTTTAAAGCATGTATATGGTGAGAATTTTCCTGTATGCTCTACTTTGGAGTTCTTTGTTTTATTATTTCACTGCGATGCATGTTGTTACCAAGTGAATTCCAAGGGAAGACTAGGAATGAAATTGTTATTGATGTGTGCCATCGAGTCACTTGAGACTCACAGCAACTCTATGCACAACACCTCTTATCCTGCCCTATCCTGAGCTAATCTCATTATATCAGACGCACCTAATCCCATTGCACCAGTTAGTCAGTTCATCTCATCTGGGGTCTCCCTTTACTGTGCTGTCCAAGGACTGGTTATTCCTGGACACATGACCAGAGTTATGTAAGATGAAGTCTCAAAATCCTTGCCTCCAAGGAGCAGCTTGGTTTCACTCTCTCTAGGATAGACCTTCTGTCTCTGTTGGTAGTCCATGGAATGTTCAACATTCTTCTGCAATTAGTTACTATCAAACAGGAAAATAGAGGAAAACAGCAGTTTCAGAATTGGTCTACAGTTACTCAAACTTATTTTTAGATAAAAAGAAGACAGCACAGAGGGAAAGTACTTTGTCTGAAAAACGTAGTGATAGTGAAAGTTTGTGCTATGTCACTTGCTGCTGCTTTTCCAACATGGCAAGGTGGAAGGCGGGGACTTTCCTCCTGGGTTCCTTTGCAGTGCTGGGGCAGCTTTGTGGCACTGTTTAGATGAGTCCCCTAACAGACATTGGTGTCGTGGACTCTTCCTTGCTGCCCGTATGTGCCTGCCCACTTCGGAAAGACTGAAGCTGATGGACGTACTACTTTTTTGTTTGTTTTTGTCATGCCTGTTTTGTTGTTTCCTACTGGGAACTCTACATGGGAGAATAGTTGAAAATCATTAGATCATTACCTTTCACATAAAACAGACCAGCTCTTTGAGCTCCATAGAAAAGTGTATTGGAAGTGTCTCAGTCCTTTTGCCATGTGGCTAAGATAAACAGAATAAAAAATATTGCTCTAAAAGAGCAAAAGAGAGGATACCAGTGAAACCACTCAGGCAATAGACGGTGTCGTGGTTATCAGGCATTGCTGTAGCAAACACCTCACACACAGGGTTCTTATAGAGAGAAATTTTTTTCAAAACTTGGAAGACAGTCCAAATTCCGAGTGCTGGCTCTCATATACTTTAATTTTTATTTATTTTTTGTGGTAGTATGAACATGGAAAAATGATGAAAGTTACAGAAATACTGAGGTCTTTCATTCATAGTAACACTATGAGTCATCTACGACTCGATGACACTTAACAACAATGAGAAAGCTCTGTGGGCCTAGTGGATAGAAAGTGATGATACCAAACCAAAGGTGGGTGATTTTAATGTGCAGCCCTCACGCCTGGTTTTGTTTTTCATCAAACATTCTTCTAAGTGGGATAGCACTTGTCTGTCCATTTGCTGTACAGGGGTAACTCGTGGTTGGTGCGATGCTGAACACTGTGACTCTGATGTGTCAAATGCGAGAATGGTTGCCCATGATGGACAGTGTTTGGTTGAGCTTCCCAATTGAAACAAGCTTGGAATCAGGAGTGGTATCCACTTCTGAAATAGTTTGCCTCCAGAAACTTTAGGAACATGGAGAAACACGTTTATACAAGTGTTCAGGTCTTTAATAGAGTCACTATGAGTCATCTATGGCTTGATGGCACTTAACAACAACACACATCATGAAGTTAGAACCCACTCATGGCTGACCTTCAGGTAGGCTTTTAGGGTTGTAAACAGCATGGGAGGAGATTGCCCACCCCTCTCAGAGCGGCTGGTCGGTTCTAATCCCTCATCCTTAGGTAAAGACTTGTGCTGCCTCCTTATTGGCCACCAAGGTCTCAAAATTCTTCCTGTCCCTCGGTACCTCTTCTCTCATCTTTTCCCCTTACATTTTATATTATCTCAAGACACTCAAACTAATCCTTTTCATTAATGTAAAAAGGGGGAAATCATTCCCAAAAGGGATGCTAGCCATAGGAGTAAAAGGTAGGGTTTATAATTCTTATTTTGGGGGAACTCAACTCAACCTACAACAGATACAATTTTAGGTTCATAATAAGCCTGGATAAATTCTCTAAAAACTTGGGATATCTAGAACACGTAAGCTAGCATGTTTATGGCTCTGAATAATAGGAGCTATTCGGGTACCTGCCCCGTAACTTCCACCACATTGACGTGCACGCCCCCTTCTAGCATGTGAAGCAGTACGCATGGGCTTCTGGAGTGAAGTAACATGAGGAAGCATGGGACTGGGTGAAACAGCACACGATGTTGACACTGATTTCAGGATAAATTACTGAGTTAATCATAAAGGAAATTTTTAGTGAATAATACCTGAAAGAAGAAACACTCAGGTTCAGCATGGGTTCATAAAGACTAAGCCATGTCAGAGTAATTCAATTTCTTCATTTAACCAGGTTAGGAGTTCATAGTCCAAGAATATTGGACAGATTCTAGGCAAGTTCGGAATTACAGTTTGACATTTGATAAGGATTCTCATGCTTCTTCTCGTTGACATGATAAAATAAAACAGATTTAAAAGCAAGTTCTGACTGCAGAACGTTTTATAATGATATGGACATGATTTCAAAATATTAGAATATGGTAATTGTGTACTTATAGCTTTTTATTTGACAAGTATTTCTGTGTGCTTTACATGCATACACTCAAATGTCCTTATTTTTCAAAATCTATGAAATATTACATGTATTCTTGTTAGAAATGGAGACAATGAGAAATTAAGTACATTTTGCAGTCACCTTTTGACAATAATTGGGAAAGCACAAATGAACTCTGGTAACTTTAAATTCAAGCCAAATTGTTGAATGTTATGGAAGGTCCACTCAATTGATTGGATCTGTGCCTTTAGGCATTTTAATTATAGCAATGGAAATAGGAAGAGTATGTTCATGAGTTTTCAGCCTAACACACATATTTCAGGATAGGGAAAATGGGAAAACTCCTGAATTGTAGACTTACTATTAGATTGCTCTTTGCATTCATTTTCTAGGGCTGCTGTAATGAGTTACCACAGAAATTAATGGCTGAAAACAGCACAAATCTATTATCTTGCAATTCCGTAGTCAAGGAGTTCAGCATGGGTCTTAAGCTGTTGTAAGTTGCCTGCACGTGGAATTGGAGTCAGGATGACCCCATGGTGCAGGGCAGATCTGAGCCTGTCCACTCCTGGCCTTTTATGCACAAGTCACCAGCTGCCTTCAGAGTACATAGAAGTCACTTCACACTACCAACCTTTCTTTATAGTCATATGAACAGCTATGGGTACCACCAGGGACCAAGTGGAGGCTTTCTTAAGCTAAAATTAAGGTGTGTGTCCACAGGGATGACCCCTTCTTGAGCCTCTGTTCTGTGCTGAGTCACTTGCTACCTGTAGCGACAGCACTAAGAGCTGCACGGCAGCTCTGAAGCCTGCCCTGTTCTTTGCCAGTCTCACTGACTCCAACACACCTACCCCCACTGCCCCAGTTACTTTGACAACCCGGGGTCTTCCTCTCCTGAGCTGTCCATCCACCCTTCTGAGCATGATGTCCTTCTCCAAAGACCAGTGTCTCATGTGAGACAGAGCTTCAAAATCATAGCCTCCAGGGAGAGACTTGGTTTCACCCTCTCCAAGACAGACCTATTTGTTTTCTTGGCATCCATGGCATGTTCAAGAGTCCTCTCTAACACTAAAATTCAAATGCATCGATTCTTCTTCTGTCCTTAGTCACTGTCCAGCTCTCTGATGCATAATGAAGACCATGGCCTGGATTTGGCGCACTTTAGTCTCTAGACTGACGACATTGCTTTTCAGCACTCTGGAGAGGTTCCTGACAGCAGATTTACTCAATGTAATTTGTCTTTTGATTTCCTTACTGTTGGTTTTAATATTGTTGATTGTGAACCAAGCAAGCTGTAATTGTTAACAACCTCAATCTCTTCTCCATCTATCATGGTGCTGCCAATTGGTCCAGTTGTGAGAATCTTTGTTTTTTTGATGTTGAACTTCAATCCATATTGAAGACCAGTCCTTGACCTTCTGCAGCAAGCGCTTCAGGTCCTCCTCACTTTCAGCAAGCAGGGTTGTGTCAACTACATAACATAAGTTTTTGATGATTCTTCCACAACCTGATGCCACATTCCTCCTGATAAAGCCCTGCTTCCTGAATGATCTGTTCTGCATACTGATTGAAAAGTTATGGAGACAGGATGCATCCCTGACACACTCTTTTCCTGATTTTGAACCATGCAATGACTGTGTACTCCTTCCATCTTTTAAAGCTTCCTGAATCATTCAGTATTCTGCCCATAGCATCCTTAAGCATTGACACTCACAGCTTGAATTTGTGCGAGTTTGGCCTTTTTGATTTTCCAACTCCAGCTTGTTCCCGCCTCTGGGCTTCCCAAGTTTCTTGGATCACGGTCCTGTTTACTCTTGAGTACCAGCGGCTCACAAAGAGCTCTGCCTTTTGTCATAGTCACCTATTCCCCCACTTCATTTAATTTAGTTTGTAACCTTCATTTCACTTTGCCACTTAAGCGAACATATTTGCAGATCCCAGAAAATAGAAAAGGTAGCCTGATGGTCCTGAGTAATTCCTGTTGGTCAGTTAATTACACGTCTGATTCTCAACCAAAGGAGAAAGGAGATGCGCCCACATTGGAGAAAAACCGCAAGCTACATGAGCTTGGTTGAAGGATTTATTTTCTTCTCTAACATAAAACTAGAAACGGGGGGAAAGGGCTATAAAATTATCAAATATTTCAAGTATCATCAGGATAAACAGTAAACTTGTTTTCCCTGGCACCTAATGAGAACAGCATTTCAATGAACTGTACAGTGTGTTACGTCTACCTCGAACTGTCCACAGATGAAGGGAGGTGTCTTGAGTTGTACAACCTCATCTGTAAACTGGATTCAGTCAGCTATGTGCTGGATTTCAGGGAGTTCTGGGGGCCTAGTGGCAGGAAGCCGTGCTGCAATCCAAAAGGCATGTGATTCAAGGCTACCAGCTGCTCTGCGGGAGGATTGGCAGTCTCCTATGCTATTAACTGCTTCTGAAAACCCGCCAGAGGGTCAGCTGTGGGTCAGTTCCAACTTGACGGTACACACAACAACATCAACAAAAACCCAACAATCTGCTGGACTTAGAATCTTTATAATCTGTTCCTACATAGCTGTCTTGGAATTTGGTCTGGATGGGACTCACTCAGATCAATTGCCCGTTTTCACAATTGTGGTTAAGCTTGGCTTTCCTGGTGGCAGTTTTCCACAGACACCATTTCTTAGGTTACTCACGCTGACTGTTCTAGACAAGAGAGGTGAGGTCTCATGGCTTGGAGCCAGCTTGCTCAGCATGTGCTCTGCGTCCCAGTTGCTGGAAGTCAGTGGAAGATCCTGCCATGGGGCTGAGCTAGCCGCCACCCCCCACACCACCTTCCGCCTTGAGGTTCTCGTCAGAGGACACAGCAGAGATAACATGAAGTAATGTCCTGCCGCAGGATGGTGGAGTCCACAGGGCACACACAGCTTCTTCGTCTGACCTCTCCACGTTGTGAAGTGAACCTCTACAGGTGGAGTGGCTGT
Source organism: Elephantulus edwardii (assembly GCF_000299155.1). Taxonomy (NCBI): domain Eukaryota; kingdom Metazoa; phylum Chordata; class Mammalia; order Macroscelidea; family Macroscelididae; genus Elephantulus; species Elephantulus edwardii. The sequence continues at coordinate 3,039,976 of NW_006400015.1, forward strand.
GTCTCCATACACACGGCCCGGGCCTTCTCTGGTAGCTCGGAGATGTGGACGTGAGCTGGCATTAGTTAGGCACAAACCGATGGCGCAGAAGGCCTTCTATTTGGTTATGCTGTGATAGTTCCCCTCCTGGCTCCTCTTAGACATATCATCACGTGAACATCTCCAGCTCCTTGGGTTTTCTTGGCAGTTCCTTCCTTTCTAACTTTCTGCAATTGGAGGGAAATGTTTTTCATGAATGCACATGTATTTAAGAAGTGTCAGTTGGGTTTATGGAGCAGTATGGCGGATACATTTCTGAACTTCTCTCTGTTTTATGACAGTAAAACCACCCTTGGCCATTGCTGGTTTCTATTGGACAGGGGTTGATTCGAACAACTGATCTTTCAGTTAGCATGTGAGTGCTTTAAACACTTTGCCAAAAGGGTTTCACTTGTGAAAAGGTGATACTAATGCAAAGTTCCTATTTGTCATTTCATAATGGACTTTTACATTTCTCACTAGTGTGCTTATTTAATATTTCTCGAAATATCTCATAAGGCTAATGCTTTGGTATCAAGAGGGTTATTAAAAATAAGACCATAAGGAAACTGAGACCCACCGTCATGCCCGAGGCCACAGAGCTGGTAAAAGAGACTCAGGGCTCTAAAAAGCAAGAAGCCCTGGCCAGCGCCCCGCCCTGCCAAATCCTCTCACTAGACAGGATGAGACCGCTGCTTTGAACCCTCAACTCAGAATGAGATGTTCAGTGCTCTTTTCACTGTGCCGTGTGACCTTTCTAAGTAAAATGCCACAACTTTGCAACATGATAATTAGCTCCCAGTGTGACTTTGAGGCACTGATTCTTCTGGGAGAGACGGAAAGGGAGATAAAGGGCGGAAATCTCAAGTGAAATGTTCCAGTTAACCCCAGCAAATGAACTTGATTTCTTCTGGCCCTAATCAGAGTTGGAATGAATCTGAAATGAACAGCTACAGCTTCCTTGTCTTCGGCTTGCTGTAGAGATCTACTTTAAAAAGTACTGTGACATTTTAGAGTAAATATGACAAGCAAATGTAAATGCAATTACACAAGTCATATATGGTGGGAGTCGTTTGTAAAGTTCACCACCAATGAGCTTTCCAGCACAGAATCCATTTGTCACTTAAGAAAATGAGATCATCTGCTTTTACAGATGAAGAGAGAAATTGACAGTGTGCAAAGCTCAGTGGAAGCCAGAACTTCTCCAGAATGTCAATCTCTAGTGGTCCTGGAGCAAATAATTCAGTATGAGGATAGTACTCACTTAATTGTTTCGGCAAATGATGGGAGAGAAAGGGGATGGAAAATCTCAAGAATGCACATACAACCCTGACTTTTCTAAGGTTATGTGAATAAAAGTGAGGTAAATATCTCTGCTTCTAAGGTCACTATAATAAATCGCTAGATTCTAAAATCTTCATAATACACAAATTCAAATTTTCTGGGAATACAGACAGACAGGAGAACAATGGTTTTCTTAGTGACAAAAGCTATGTTGCTAGTTTGGGGAGAGTAAGAGATGAATTAGTAAATGACTTCCTCAGAAACTGTGTTCTCTAAGGTACTGTCTCTGAATGGAAACGATGTTGTTTCCAGGTGCTGGTGGGTCAGAATCAACCTATAAATGGCCCTCTGAAGGGTTTTCAGAGGCTAGGCTAGGCATCACTAGACAGATGGTCCACCTTTCTCTCCTAAAACAACTGGTGCGTTTGAACCATGTGTCTTTGAATTAACAGCATAACTCCTTACCACAAGACTATCAGATTAGGTTTAAATGCAAATTATTGTGTTAAAAAAAGTGGAACAATAAATACAGTGAGGTATGTACTTAAATGTAGAAAATTATTTCAAACTGTACACATTGACTTGTTCCTTTCACCCAGGCAGGTGGTATGCATGTGTTAGTCAGTGAACAGACAGCAACATAGACATTCAGAGGGACCCCAATGCCCACATCTCCAGCACAGGGTAAAAGGCAGGGACGAAGAGGCTGGTTCAGATAGGCACCTCTTCCTGTGGGCTCGCAGGAGGGGCCTTCCCACTGTTAATCACGTTCAGAATTAAGCTCCACCTTAGTCCTTTACTAATGGGTTCTCCTCTCTCTTCAACACTAGAACATAAGTTTCACTTCACTATCTCATGCCCCTTCTTGCTTCTCAGTTTTTTTCTCCTGTCAGTTACTCAAGCTGTTAAGGCAAAGAGACAAGCCTGTGTCTGTAAAATGAATACATTTTCAAAATTAGGCAAATAGTGAAGTGTTTTTGCATATTATTCCTAGAATAAGATTCTTTCTCCTCCTCATGTTAACATATGATCGTCTCACGTGGTGTAGTGTTTGTGTGTTAGCCACAGGTTGATGGTTCGAGCCACCGGCAGCTCCCTGAAGAAGAGCCCTGGTCATCCACATCTAGAAAGATGACTGTGTACACATATGAGAGTTAGGCAGTGAATGAGCATGATGAAGCCCAATCATGGCGTTGGGACTGTGGTTGTTGGTGGAGACAGTGAAGATCCCACAGACACCAAAAGGGCAGATGAGTTTGTCTTGGGAATGTATGACCAAGGTGCTCCTTGCAAGGACGTGATAACTTCGTCTCACCTCCTTTTGCACACGTCGTCAGGTGGGACCAGTTTTTGGAAGAAGACGTGTTGAGAAAGGTCGAGGTGAGCACAACAGAGCATGGCCCACAATGGCTTAGCCAGAGGCTGCAGGAAGGCCCTGAGAGTGGTGGCCCTTCCACAACACCCGCAGTACAGAACCAATCCCTGTGATCAGACGCGTCACCCCCTCCCCTGCCCTGATCCAATCAACTCTCCGCGGATGGAGCTGCCTCGGGCTCACTGCTCGTGGCTGCAGGGTTTGCTAATCTATTCTAACAGCAGCACTGAACTCAGACGTACTCGGGGTTAGGGCATTACTAGAGAGGTTAACAGGTTAGGTATGATTCATGTAAGTCGGAAACAGAATACAATCCTTCGACTGAGAGGACAGCTTCCCGAGATGCTCACAGCCCTGTAGATACTTGTCCAAATCTAGGTCTAAATTCCCCAACTCTGGTGGTCCTGCCAGTTGTGATGTCGTCCAACCCTGCCGCTGCCAGTCTTCCACCTCTGATGGTGCTGTGCTGTCTCCACTTCAGTCTGTCGGTCTCGAGGCGGAATTTCTGATGCCAGAGACACAGATTCCACACACTGTGGCGTCGCCCTCTTGCTGGGAGCGTGATTCTCATTTTCTGTCACTGAACTCAATTTAAACCCTGCTTGATGGCAAAACTGATCAGTCTCCTCTGTCTGCAGCCCTATTTGAAGCTCGATTCCCTCATCACATTATTAGCATAGTCCCATCTATCATGTGAAGGAGGTAAAAATCAATGGCTAGAAAGTTCATTTCTAGCAATTCCTCTGCAGTACCACAGATGTAAAGATATTTGCAATGTATAAATAACTATTGGGCAGATACACTAAAATCTAGAATTATTATCTAAGATATGGGAAGCTTGAATCAAAAAGGAAAATATAAAGCAAAGAAATATGTGACTTTCTGTTTTACAATGTGTAGCCTTTGATGGGACCTCATGGGAATAGGAAAACACAAGTAAATACAATCTCTTGTGGACAGTTACCTGCAGACTGTTCGCTGACTCAGAAATGAACACCAGCGTACCCTGATACCCTGATCTGCAGCCCGGTGTGCTCATCTGTAGAAATGGCAACACTGAACTCAGACCTCTGAAATCAGACGTCCCACATGGTTTCACAGATGGTCAGATAGTGACTGACCTTTTCTCATCTCCTTATCTCACCCCGCCCTTTGACAATAGTTTGAAAGAAGTTGGGGAGAAAGAGGTGATATTCTAGCTACAGTGCAGTATGTTCCACTAGCTGTTTCTCTGACTAGTCAAGGACCCATTTTGATAAGGAGAGAACACAAAAGAGGTGTGATTTACAGTGCTGCTGGTGAAAGGATGCTGATGTAGAGGAGCAGGTTGGGTCTGCTGCTGTGGGAATGCTGGCTTGGAACCCTCCAGAGTGCTGGCCTGGCCTGTGGGGAACCTGGGAGCAGAAACGTCACTCAGCTGCCATGAATTTCTGACTGGTCAGGGTACTACAGTATGAGAGGACAGTATGATGGTACTTAGGTGAATCTTACTTCTTAGGAATTTATGAGAGGACTTGAACATCCAAGTACACAGAGGTAAGACTAAAAATGCTTGTAAAAACTAGTACAGAATCTGGAGTGATACTTACTGATATAACAACTGAAGGAGGGAAAAGTATTTTATAGCCTATAGAAACTATCTGTAGAAAAGACTTCAGAGGTCATTTTGAAATCATGCGGATTATATGGCATAAAAGTTATAAAATTAAAGAACAGTGGAGCAAGTCCAGACCGATGTGGAAAGAGAAATCCATGATTAAAAAAAAAAATTTTCCTTTAAAGTTGGATAAAATAAGTGAAATACTGAAGGGTTTGAAGAAAACCGAAATCATTGAAGACAATGAGGTTTCCTACCAACTTTTGCTTCCTAAAGTCGATCAGACATGCAAATAAGATGCATTAGGCCTTTTATTGTAAGAACCACCTTCCCTCTGTAACTTGATTTGTGCCACTACTAGAACCTCTACTCAGAATATTATTGCTTGTTAATTTTTTACTCAGGTACTTATAACTTCTTAGTTAAATTTGTGTCTTTTAGGTTGCAACACCTCTATGATACATCTTCACGGATATGAACATGTATGACCAAGCACAATCAATAAGAGTGCATCTAAATTCCAAAATCAATCTCCATAATAGTCTATGTGTTTCCTACTGCCAAAGGGGCCCTTTAGAGTAGTGAGAGAAAATCTTCACCCTGAAACCCACAGCATCCCTTTTCAGCAGGAAGTAGCTAAGAGAATACGCCATCCCCTTTTCTTTATGAATCAGGGTGAAGTCTCTCTCAGGGAGGAGTGATAGGGAAAGGCAAAGGACACAGTGGCAAAGGAGATTAATCAGAACTGGCTTTGACAAGCACTGTGGCAATTGGACAATTAAAACAGACATTTGGGCGGTGGGGATAAGAACGAACTGGGGAGGAGGGTAAAGAAAACAGTGCAACAATGAATGAATGAGAACCCAAAATCTCTGTAAATGTTCATTAAAACTAATAAAATTTAATAATAATTGAAAAAAATGCAAAAGTTGGAAACAAGACTGGACTTTGGAAAATGGGGTTTTGGTGAGAGACATAAGGCTAGAGAATTCGTGACACGATTTATACAAACTATGATTTCTTCATTCCAAATACCTGCTCAGAGCTCCATGTTTAGTTTTGGCACTTCCAAGGACTCCCTTTTGGACCTGCCCAATGTGATACAGTATTGATTTCTTGATTAAAGCTTCCTGGGCATGGATCCGTGTAAAATGAAATGTTGGAAGTTCAATATTTTCTCTTTGTCATAATAGTCTGATTAGTCTAATTTGGATAATTTTTCTTTCATGCTGAAGAACAATCTATAGTGAAGCCTCTAATATTTGACCTTTATCAGTCAATGCTTCAAGTTGTTGCTTTAACTGAGCAAAAAGACGTCCTTTGCATGTCACAAGTTAATACGAACCACTCTGTTCTTCATACAGTTCAGCTTCGACAGTGGTTTCCTTAGTATGCACGTTTAGTCAACGCAGTGAAAGGCTACAACCCTGATGTATGCATTCCTGACGGTTAGTCATGGGATGTAGTAATGTCCACTGGGTTGATGACAGCTCACCGTGACTCTGCGAACATCAGAGGCGAATCTTGCCCTGTCCTGAGCCGTCCCCATTGTCTCTGATGTGCTTGAGGCCGGTCCAGTCACCGTGTTAGTCCATCTCCTGGAGGGCCTTTGTCTCTGTCCTCTTTCACCAACCCTCCACTTTTCCCAGCATGAAGATTTTCCCAAGAACTGACCCCTTTTGAAAACAGGCCCAAAATACGTAAGAAGTTTCTCTATCCTTGCCTCTGAGCATCATGAGTGCCCTTCCTCCGGGACAGACGTGCTTGTTCTTTCAGCCTTTGGTGGGGTATTCAGTCCTCCTAGCTGATACCACCTTTCAGTTTTTTCCCTCTTGAACTGCTGTAGCTAAAGACTGAACTTTTCTTACTAATGGACGAAGACCCTGGTGAGACAGTTGTCAGGTGCTCTGCTGTTAACCCAAAGGTTACAGATTTCAACCCACCTGCTTCCCCACTCATGGAGCAGCATGTGTTCATAAGGATTACAATCTTGGAATCCTTTGCGACAGATCGTCTCCAGCACGGCCACTAGGACACACTGGAGTCCAGAGCAACGAGTATTGCTACAGGGTCTAGATCTGTTATGAATAACATTAGCTTGTGCCAAATAATATAATCAAACAGGTGGCGTTCACCAGAGAAACGGAACATGTAGATACTATTTTAACATATGCAAATTACTCCCCCCAAGGACAAGTTATTAAAGTAATCTCGCTAAGCCTTTTCTTAGCTTGGTCCTCCCAAGGGCTCTGTTGGTCCAGGGAGTTTGCCTTTACTAGCAGGTTTCAGGGTGGATGAGTCCTGCGTCTCCAGTGGAAGGGGAAGCAAGCGCGAGAGAGCTGGCCTAGGGTGCGTGCTTCTCCATCCGCAGCGTCACATCGGGATGTGGCCTTTCCCACGGACTTCACAGCCAGGCGCACAAAGCCACCTCCCTCAAACGCGTTCCTATTAGTTACATAGCTAGTCCTCTTGAATTGATGGGTATGTTCTTCATTTCCTTGGACATTTTTTTTCAATAGTTATGTAGCCCACAGAATCCTTTTATCTATCAGATAGTTTAAAATTATACTCAAGAGCTTTTTTACAGACCATCTATTAATTGTACGAGGCTAAATTTAGTCCTTTAAAATAAGAGTCAATGAATAATCATTTAGCATCAGTTTTGCCGAGGAATGATCAATGTCCTACAGAGAAAGACAGACCAAAACATTATATAATTCGTTGCCAGAGGAACAAGTAACAAATGAAATCTGTGTAGGTGGATATGGAATCTGAGGCACAGAAAAGTACTGTAGAAGTTTGAAGGAAAGAGAAAATTTGTATTTAATAAGAATGGCTTTTCTATAATATTCAAGATGGGCTTTATGTGGTCCACAACAAATAGTTTTAATAAGTTTTTTTAGGTTGTGAGTTTTGGGGGGTTTTGTTGTTGCTTTTATGTGTTTACTTTTTATTCTAAAAGTTTAAACTGTAATCTAGAGTGGCATGTGGATTCTGTGATGGCTAAAGCCTGATTATTTTCACACTCTCCTCTGTCTTTGGTGGTCCCTACAAGGCACTGACTTCCATTGTGAAGTGGATGGGATTCAGGCAGGTGAGGGGTGTGCACGGAGGGATGGAGGTTGAGGGATGCTGGGTTTCTGCCATGGGGTGTCTGCTGTCCACTTGTCCACTTGATGAAGTCATCTGGTGTTTCTGAGACTTTGGGTGAAACTGCAGGGTTTTTGTCACGTCCTGTCCAGTTGGAGCTGACGCACAGCAGACCTACCAGCAGGTTTTGATGGTGGTGAAGAGCAGGGGGGGAGGTTGTCCATCTTTCACATTATTAGTCAAGTCTTCTGAAGGTTCTTTTAGGGATTAAACACCTAGCACTTGGCACAGAGAAGCCAAAGCAAAGGGAAGAAACCAGGAAGTTGAGCTGAGCTGAAGGTCTCGAAGGGCAGCTTGGGAGGACAAAGCGACCAGTAATTAGTAATCAGTGCATATTGTGAAGGAGTCATGATTCATAAAATCCAAAAGCTGTGGTATGATACCGCTCAAAAAAACAGATAACGTAAGTCCTGACATACACAAGCTAGACTTTCGTCAAAACCTTTGAAATGCCCTAATTTAGATTTATTAATGCCACTTCGAAATGATGGATTGAGTACTAGGATTTTAGGTTTTCAAAACACCTGACTTAAAGCCTTAGAGCAGGAACCAAGTGCTCACTCCCCTTCTGGTAGCTTTCCGTGGCCAGTAGCTTTCCGTGGCATCTTCCCAGGGGAGGAGTGGCCGCCTTTCTCCCTAAGAAGAGTTGGTGGCTTTGAACTGCCGTGGCTTGGTAACACAACTAACCCACTAGGCTGGCAGAGTTCTCCAGGGGAAACAAGAACTCAAAGGCTTTAACCTGCCTCCAGACACCAATTGGGAATGGGTCTATTGGCTTTTAAAAAAATAAATTCTATGCATAAAAGTCCGATTAGTTTGAGGACATTTATCATCCAAACACCATGACCTTTACTGCACCTGTGGTTCTACGGGCCCAAGTGCTGCAGGAAGCCAGGGGTGCACTTCAGATCACCGAGTGAACAGCAAACCTTTGGTGCAGTTTCATCTACATGCTCGTTAACCTTTCTGTGATAGATTGTTTGGTCTGGAATATATGGGACAGGCAACAGAAATTCCTTTAGTTACCAAAAAGCTTCATGGGGTAGGGGTGTGTGTGTGTGTGTGTGTCTGTGTCCGTCAGTACACAGCGGGAAAAAGAGATCAAGTGAAAACGTGACAGCTTCAGAAACGCAGAATTTTCCTAAATGGGACATAAAAGTAATCAAATTAACAAATCATAAGCAATGTTAGCATCTAATTTTAAGAAGGAAAACACATTTTTGAAGGTTATTTTTGAGCATTTTCTTATTACTAAAATGTGTATGCTGTGCTTATTGGTGTTAAAGTAATTAAAATACCAGATATAAACCATAAAGTGTATAATTGTCCATATATATTTTGCAAAACAAACTCATGAATATATGACTCAAAGTTTGCAAATCTCTCAAATCCTATCTGCTTCTAACCTGTTCTGATCTAGTCTCATATGTCTTTGATTCCAAACGCAAAAGAGAAAGACAAGCATTTATTATGCAAACAGATTTAAAAGCTTAAACTTTTAAAAACCTATACTACTGCTTGTAAGCAATGACCTTGTCATTTTTTTTTCCAATCCCAATGTCTTGTGGAAGGGAGCTCTGGTGGCCTAGCGTCAAGAAGCACCACTACCATCACAAACCATGTGGTTCAAATCCACCAGCTGCTTTTCCAGGACAGAGGGCAGACTCGTGCAATTAACCATCTCTGAAAATCTACTGGAGGGTCAGCTGTGGATTGTGACTTGATGGTACCCAACAATTTAATAGTAATTCCACTTATATATTAAAGGTTATTACAAAAGCAAAAAGCGACCAGATATGTGATTCCCATACATTTTTGTTGAGTGTATGCTCATCAGATCACATATTGTCTAAATTCTGAATCCTCACCCCGAAGCTATCAGACCCAGGGGTTATTTGTTTTGAAAGTGCTGTGTTCGTGCGTTTGAAGATTAACCTATACCCCTCCCACTGCTAAATTCATATCAAAATAAAAAATAGGTTTTAGTGGTGCAAATTCCTGCTACAGTGATTATAAAATTTGCAGTAGCAGAAAACACAGAGGAGAAGTCTGCTGCCTCCAGAGTATTGCTCCGTTCACAGGAAAAGCCACACTGCTGAAAGTAAAGCTGATACTCTGAAAATTACCAGGCTTGTATTTAATTTATGCAATTTTCTCATTAATAGCATTTTCTATTTAACACATCCATTACGTATCCTCAGTGTTAATTTAGACTGAAAAAAAAAAGTAACTTCAAAAGGAAATTTTCCATTAAATTAAGGATATTGACTTTAATGGATGTCCCAAATAGATATGGAAATTAACAGGATGGAAAAACACAAGTTGCTTAAAAGTGGTCCCATTATAATTTGCTATGCCACATAGAATGAAAATATTAAGAAGGAATTTGCTGAAAATATATATTGCCATTTAAAATTCTTTGTACTCTGAAATACATGACTTTTAAAAAACACTGTCAAATCACAGATGCACGTATGAAAATAAAGCTTTACACGTTTGTGAATGAAACTATGCCTTGCGAACATTGTTCATTATGAGGCTCACGTGGTTTTATAGTTAAGGGTTCCGAATAGTGAGAACATATACATTTAGCTATTTCAGGGAAATGAGACTGTTTTACACATTGAATTGTTCCTTTTTTTCCTTTCACTTCTTTCTTCAATCCCCATCTGCATAGAGAGATGACTATTATTTCTAACACCATGCTTGAAATTCCATGTGTTTCTCCTTCTGAACTAGGAAAGCTTGCTTTTTTGTAGGACTCTGTATTTCATCTATAGTGTTGCTATTAGTCTGAAGGGATGTAAGGAATGGTTGAATGGCTTAGACTTCACCCAACCAATGAAGGCGGCCAGCGGTGGGAATGAGAGTCTCTAGGCCAGGCCTGTGGCAGGAGAGGGGACATTGTCTTCCAGAATGTGACCTTGCAGCTATTCCTCTAACATGTATGCATGGGACATTTATTGCTATAAAAATCCGAATTCTTTATTCCACAGAAAAGTACATTTGGAGGAAAACTGAGCAAAGGTGGCCTTATTGTCACATCAGTCATCACAGATCCTGGGGTCTAAATCATCTCCTTTTAGTGGCATGAAGAAAAGGCAGAGGGTGTGATGTCACAACCTTCTTTGGCAAACACAGAGCAAGGGCCAATTACCTTTTCTATTTTTCTTTTAATTAAGTCATAAGTTTACAATTTCCTAGGTCACATGAGTTCTTTTCTTTTTTAAATGAGTGACCCAGATGCCCAGTGTATTAACATAGCGACTGTGCTCCCTCTTGTTCCACTGGAGAGGGATGTGGTGGCTGGCGCTGCCTTATCAGTCAAGGCAGACCGTTTGCCACAGTTCAGATCTCAAGTCCGCATCTCTCTATGTTATTGAATGCCTGTGGCCATATGACCTTGGCTTCTAAGCCTGTCAGCACTCCCAGGGAGAAGAGAGACAGCTAAATCAGGACTGAAAGCTTGGTCCTCCATTCAGCGTTCATGTTGCCTAGTAACCAGGCAGCATCATTGTGAGTTTAAGGAGCCAGCTCCTGGAGTTCAGTTCAGGCTCTTAAAAATAAATTACTGTTCCAAAGGCTAAAAAGGGGAAACATTCTACATCTCCAAGTGGTGGATTTTTGTTGCTAATTTTTTTTTTTTAAATAAAAGACATCTAATATGGGCATATACTAAAAAAAGATCAATCTTGTACTCTCACAGGCATAGAAATCTTAACTTTTAATAGGAATCTTTGTTTATAATGGAGTTCTAATAGTAATCTTGCCATAAATTAAGGATCTTTTTTATTCTTTCATTAAAGTCATTAATGATAGCCATCAAGTATCAAGTTTGAATCTGTGTTTTTAAAGGTTACTTAGAATGTCTAGAAGAATTTTGATTCTATAAATTTCATACATTTGATCTTGAGTCTATCCCACTGGAAATTAGAAACCCTTTTAAGAACAGATTTGAGGTCTTAGACACTAAAAGAAGTGTAGACGAACTGTGGGAAGATACCAAGAATATCATTTATGATGAATGTAATGGTTATTACAGAGACAGGGAGGGAGGAAAGACCAGGATGCCTGTCAGTAGAGACTCTAAATACTGCACTAGGTACAGAGAAGCCAAAGCAAAGCAATGAGATGAGGAAGTTAAGTAGTTGAACAGACGATTTCAAAGGGCAGCTTGGGAGGACAAAGCAAAGTATTACAACAAAATGTGCAAAGAGCTGGGGTCAGAGAATCAAAAGAGATGAACTCCGAATTTAAGCTGAAGGAACTGAAGAATAAATTCAGACCTCGAGTTGCAGTACTTACAGATGCTTTGGGCAGAGTATTGAAAGATTCTGCATTCATCAAAATAATACGGAAAGAGTACAGTCACTGTACAGAAAAGAACTGACAGCCACAAAAGAATTTCATAAAGCTGCATGTGACCAAGAGACAAAGGTGGTGAAAAAGGAAGTCCAAGCTGCTCTAAAGGAATTGGGGTGGGGGGCGGGAAAGACCCCAGGAATTAATGGCATACCAATTGACATATTTGAGTAAACTCATAATGCTCTGGATGTGCTCACCAAGTTTGTCAAGAAATCTGAGAACAGCTGACTTGACAGCTAACTGGAAGAGATCCATATTTATTCCCACTTTGGATCTGACAAAGTGTGGAAATCATCAAACAATATCACTCATGTCACATATAAGCAAAATCTCGCTGAAGGTTACCCAGCAACAGCTGGATAGCATATCAACAGAGAACAAGAGTTACAAGCTGGGTTTAGAAGAGGCTGTGGCACTAGGGACACCATTGCCTATGTCAAATGGATCTTGGCTGAAAGCAGACAGTACCAGAAGAATGTCTGTGTTTCATTGATTGCACAAAGGCATTTGACTGCGTGGATCACAACAAATTTCGGCTGACCTTGATAAGAATGGGAATCTCAGAATACCTGATAGTGCTCATTCAAAACCTGTACTTGTTATCACTTTAAAGAATATTTCAAACTAGAGTTTTTTGAAATTTCTCCTTGTGCCTCAGTCTTCCCATCCTTCATTTAGTGACCTATCCTTTATATGTGGGAAACAGATAGAAAATCTCCTCCTGTGTTATTTATTGTCTTTTAAAATCCACCAGAGGGTCTGCTATGAGTTGGTTCTGACTTAGCATACACAACAACACTCCTTTATGTAGATTAATCATTAAGATATTTAATTACTAAGACTTATTCTAGACATCTTAGTCCCTTTAGACACACTGAGATTTCTGATGATAACTTTTAATTATTTTTAATGGTGAAGTTCTAAAATCAGAGCCCAAATCACTTTGTGAGGGGTCTCCACTGACACTTCACTGCTGTTCTGGCAGCTAGTAGATGATAAATACGCTACTTATCTTGGTATTTCTAGAATGTAGCCTAGTTGTCTCTCTGTAGTTTGTCATTCTTTGTATGATTCTCTTGGTTCCAAAGAAATTATTTCTCATCTGTTTTGCTACAAATCCATACTTGCAGACTTTTCCCTTTAATGAATAGATGTGATATGTTAAAGATAGAAAATAAAGTAGGTTATAAATCAGAAGCTTGATTTTACATAATTGTACAGTGAAAAAAATTGCTGTCTTGGTGAATGCTTTTGTTTTCTTAAAAAAATGTTTTTATCAAAAATTACACTTTTAGATTGTAAAAAAAAAAAACAAACACCAAAAACAAAAAAAAACAAAACAAAACCACAAAACCAACCCTGTACTTGGACCAGGAAGCAGTCTTCAGAACAGAGCAAGAAAATGCTGAATGGTTCAACATCAGGGAAGGACTGTCAGGGATGCATTTTGTCTCCATACCTTTTCAAACTATATGTGGAACAGATGATTCGGGAGGCTGGGCTGTATGAGGAGAAAATTGGCATTGAGATTGGAGGAGGACTCAACAACCTACATTATGTGGATGACACAACCCTCCTTGCTGAAATTTAGGAGGGCGTGAAGCGCTTGCTGCTGAAGGCTAAAGACTGCAGCCTTCAATCTGGATTGAAGCTCAATATCAAGAAGACAAAGATTCTCACGACTGGGCTAGTCAGTAGCGCTATGATAGATGGAGAAGTTTTTGATCTTCAACAATTTCAGCTGGCTTGGGTCCATGATCAACATAATCCGCATTCTTGGAGCCAGCAACCAGGAAATAAAATGAATTGGATTAAGAATGTCTTCTGTCAAGGACCTCTCTAGAGTGCTGGAGAGCAAAGATGTCAGTCTAGAGACTAAGATAGGCCTGATCTGGGCCATAGTCTCCACCATTACTTGCTATGCATCACAGAGCTCGACAATGAATCAGGGTGATAGAAGATGAATTGATGCCTTTGAGTGGTGGTTCTGGAGAGGAGTACTGAACATACCATGGACTGCCAAGAAAACAAATGAGTCTGTCCTGGAGAGGGTGAAACCAACCGCTGTCTGGAGGCAAGGATTTTGAAGCTCTGTCTCACGTACTTCATGCATGTTGCCAGGAGGGACCAGTCCTTGGAGAAGGACATCGTGCTTGGAAGGGTCAATGGACCATGCAGGATGGGATGGATTGACGTGGTGACTGGGGTACTAGGGGTGTGTGTGTAGGAGACAGTGGGATTAGCTCAGCATGGGACAGAGTTGGAGTTATTGTGCATGATGTCCCTTTGTGTCACAAGCAACTCGACTGCACGTAATAATAATATATAATCTGTTTTCATTAAATCAGTCGGTATTTATGATTCATAGTGTTGTGAGGTTCTGGGGTGCCATCCAGCGTTCTCTGCCCCCTCCCTGCCTCCCTGCTCTGCCCCGTGAGCGGGATGTCCCTCACACGGCAGCCCGCTGGCCTGGTCACTGAGGAGCAAGTGCTCTTTACCTGATCCTCTCTTCTTCCCAGCATGCTGTCCTTTCCAGGACTGGCCTCTCTTGATAGCATGTCCAAAGTATGTGAGATAATTAACAATATACTGTGCTAATTATCTTTCTTCTTTGTAATTTTATCTCCAGATTTCATAACATGTTTGTAGCAACATAATCATGTTTATTGATCATCTTTTCTGTTGGGGTTTTTTGGGGTTGGATATTTTTTTAGAAAAAGTATACTTTGGTATTTGGTTTACTTTGGAAAAAATTTTTTCATTGTTCTACACCGTCTCCACCCCAAACACTTGACTATGCAACTCTTATTCTGAACTTATGTCATGCCAATGCTATCTAATCATATATTCCTTTTATACAGTTCTCTCCCTCATATGTTTCAATGTTGTGTACATTATTTATCTCCTCTTTTCATTGTTGACCTCCAACCCTGATGTCAGTCTTATTTTATAACAGTGGCATTATGCAGTCTTTGTCTTTTTGTGACTGAGGTATTTCACTCAACATAATTTCCTCCATGGTTACCTATTTGGTATAATATTTCGTGAGTCCCTTGGTTTTCAATGCAGCATAGTATTCCATTGTGTGAATATACCACAGCTTCTCTATCCATTTGTTGATGTGTACTTAGTTGTTTCCAACACTTTGCTATTGTGAACAAAGCAATAAACATGGGTGTACATATATCTGCTTGGGTGGCAGTCATGGTTTCTTTAGGGTATATTCCCAGTAGTGGAATTGCTGAGTCAAATGATATTTTTATTTCCAACTTTTTGAGAAAGCGGCATACTGTCTTCCATAATGGTTGCACCATTTTACACTCCCACCAACAGTGAATAAGTGTTCCAGTTTCTCCACAACCTCACCAACATTTGATGTTTGCTGCTCTGTTAAATTTTGCCATTCTTACTGGGGTGACATGATATCTCATAGTTGTTAATTGACCATCTTTTTTAAAACTTAATTTTAATGAAAGTTTACCGAAACTTATGGCTTCCATTCATCTTTTATGTTCTACTATTCTTTGGTTAGATTCAATCTAACACATTCCATGCCCTCTTGTTAAGAAAATTTATTTGGATAGATTAATGTCACTTAAATATCCAGGGAGCTCTGGTCACTTGGTAATGTGGGACTGTGCTGTCCATCCGAAGATGATGGTGGTGGTTAGGTGCCCTCAAGTAGAGTACCACTTGTAGTGACCCCATAAAAACCAGGTCTGAACTTTGTCCTGGGCCATTCTCACAGCATAATATATATGTATTGGAGAAAGTGTAGCTATCTATAACCAGGGGAGGATAAACTAGATGAATGAGACCTTCTAAGAATTAAATCCCTGTGTACATCCAAAACCACCTCCAACAGGGTATAAAGGGAAGCCACAGGGTGGGAAAAAGTATTTGGCAATGACATGTCTGATAAGGGACTTAGATCTAGAATTTAAAGAATACTCGAGCACCACAACAAGATAAACATCTATATGCTGTAATATATGTATACACATATTTTACAGCATACTCTGCCCATTTAATTTTCCCCCTTCATTCATTTTTACAAATTTTCCCTCCTCCCAGTTCACTTTTCTCTTTGAAAAGAAAAAAATCTTTCCTTTTTATACAAGTCCCCCTGCCCCCAAGTCCACAGTCCATTTTATTATGCATTTCTTTTTCTGGAATCTTGTCACGAAAATAATACCTAATCCTAGAATCCTTTTTAAGCAGTCCTCTTCCCTCATTTGTTTCAATGCATTATACATTCTTTATCTCCTCTTTCCTAAGGTTCCCCCACCCCGATGTCAGTCCCATTTTAAAACAATGGCACTATGCCATATTTGTCCTTTTGTGACTGAGATATTTCACACAGCATACTGTCCTCCAGGGTGAATCATTTTGTATAATATTTCATGAGTTCCCTGGTTTTTAATGCAGCATAGTATTCCATTGTGTGAATATACCACCACTTCTCTATCCATTGATTTGTTGATGGGCACTTGGTTTGTTTCCAGCTCTTTGCTATTGTGAACAAAGCTGCAATAATCATGGGTGTGCATATATCTGCTTGCGTGGCAGTTGTGGTTTCTTTAGGGTATATTCTCAGTAGTAGAATTGATGGGTCAATTGGTATTTCTATTTCCAACTTTTTGAGAAAGCATCATACTACTTTCCATAGTGGTTGCAACCATTTTACACTCCCACCAACAGTTTCTCTGCAACCTCGTCAGCTTTTTGTTTGCTGCTCTGTTGAATTTTTGTGTTCTTACTGGGGTGAGATGATATCTCATAGTTGTTTTGCTTTGCGTCTCTCTTAGATCTAGGAATTTTGAACATTTCATTCATACATTTATTAGCCATCTGAATGTTGCCTTTGGGGAAATGTTTGTTCATATGCTGTGTCCGCTTTGCAATTGGGTTGTTTCTCTTGTTGTGGTGCTCGAGTATTCTATAAATTCTAGATATAAGTCCCTTAACAGCTAGGTCATTGCCGAATACTTTTTCCAAGTCTTTGTCTCCCCTTTTTATCCTGTTGGAGAAGGTTTTGGATGTGCACAGGGATTTAATTCTTAGAAGGTCCCATTCATCTAGTTTATCCTTTCCTGGTTATAGGTAGCTATACTTTCTGCAATACATATCTATTTGTTCTCTGGCAGTCCGTGGGATATTCAGTTCTCTTTTCCAACATCACGGTTCAAGGACATCAATTCTTCTTCTCCCATACTTCTTCATTGTCCACTTCTCAGCAGCATAACAAGTAATGGAAAAAGACAGTGGCCTGTAACACGAACACGCATACCTTAGTCCTCAAACTAACATAATTGCAACGAAATAATTTGGGGTGAAACCTGACTGCTGACTTTCCCAGTAATTACATCTGATTTCCTGACTGCTGTTCCCAAGTGTATCGAATGTTGATCCAGGTAAGGGGAAGCCATTGGCAATTACTCTATTCTCCATCTATCATGAGTTGCCTATTGTTTCAGTGCTGGATTTCTTTGTTTTCTTGTCATTGTGTTGAAATTCATTTTGAAGACTACAATCCTTTATCTTCTGCTTCTTCAAGCCTTCCTCATAGCAAATAAGGTTGTTTCATCTGCTGAATGTTATTGATAAGCCTTCCTCCAAATCTAACGCCACATTCTTCTTCATGGAGTCCAGCTTCTTGAAAAATTTGTTCGATGTAAAGATTGAATAAGTCAGATGAAAGTATACACTCCCGATGCATCTATTTCTTAATTTTAAAGAAGGTTGTGTTCCCTTGGTCTGCTCGCACAGCTTTTTGGTCTAATAATAAGTTTTGTGTGAGCACTTTGACCTGCTGGTCCAGGGGAGAAAGATGGCAGTCTTCTCCTGTACAGCTCGCAGCTCCTGAAAGCCCCTGGGGGAGCAGCTGTGCGTCTTCTCTACGGTGATGGCACACAAGAGCAACAATGCTTATTATGGTGCATTACAGCAGTGATGATGAAAAAGGAGGGATCTGTTAGTTAATGCAAAGAAATGTAAACTAGACCTAAGAGAGAGAATCAAGGGAAACATCCAAGGGGAAAGGAAATGTGAGCTGAGATCTGGATAAAGAGTTAACGTGAAGATGCAATATTGTTGTTGTGTACTGTTGAATTGGAACCAATCCCTAGCTGACCTTCCAGAGGGTTTCACACGCAGTAAATTGTTTGGGACGAGATCGGTAATCTCTTTCCAGTGAAGCAGGTGATGGATTTGAACTGTGTGACTAAGTTCAGCATACAACTTTTCCACTGAGCCACCACTGTTTTCCCATCCATGGACTGCCGAAATTTCCAACAGATAAGTCTCAGAAAAGGAGCAGCCCAAGTGCTTCCTGGAGGCAAGGCTTCATCTCTCTTAATTTGGATGTGTTACAAGAAGAGGATGTTCCTCGGGAAGGGATGTCATGCTTGGAAAGAAGGAGGGTTAATAAGAGAGGAAGACCCCAACAAGATGGATTGGCGTGATTTTAGTAATAGGCTCACGTGTATCAGAGGTTATGAGAACAGCACAGGATAGGACAGGAGGCAGGTCTGTTGTTCATTGGGCCACTATGAGTCACACTCCATTCAAAGGCACCTAACAGCATCAAGCAGCCAGAGCTCCCGAAGGAGGAGACAGAAGGGAGGATCAGGGGGCAATCAAAGCAAACAGGGCTGCGTGGCTTCTCGGCAGGGAGCTGCTTAGATGGGTGGTGGGGGGTGGGGGTGGTAACCAGGATTGATTTCTAACGGGAATATCAGCAGTTTGGAACCTCGGTTACTCCGCCCACCGGGGAGACACAGGGCTGTCTGCTGCAGTTAATTGCACAGGAGGAGATTGCCCATCCTTCTCCTGAGGAACAGCTGGTGGCCTCCAACCCTGTGCCTTTGGATTAGCAGCACCACTCATTGCCACTAGGCCACCAGAACTCCCTCCACTGAATATTAGTGTGTTGATATTTAACCAGAAGGAACTGAAAGTTTTAAAGTCTTAATTTTTCCGAATTCTCTGCTTTATGAAATTCTTATTTTCTAGCATCACATCCCTAAATTTCATAGTGTAAAAGAAAATGTTTTTATAGGGAGCTCTGGTGGCCTAGTGGCAAGGAACTGCAACTACAATCCCAGAGGCGCACGGTTCGAATCCACCAGATGCTGTGCCGGGGAAGGAGGGACAATCTCCTCCTGTACCAGTCAGATATGATTTGACGGTACACGCACACAAAAATAAAAATAAAAAAAAAAGAAATGTTTTTAAAGTATTGTATAGTTGGCTAGAAAGGGAGATATAAAGAGAACTGACCAGGAATCTGGGCTCCATTCTATTAGTTGGTTGTTGAAAATTCTCATTTAATGTTTAAAATCCTCTACTGTTCTCTGTAATGTGCAGGTCTTTTCTGCTTTCCCTGGCATTTACTCAGGGCATAATATCACCACAGACGTCTCCTGGAATGTCTGTAATGAGAAGATGTGATTCCTAGTGGCTTTCGCTGCTCATTTATCAGAAGGGAAGCTTTGTTTTTGTTTTGTTTTCTTGAGCATTCCCTGTGGCAGCAAATGTGTTTTATTTTGTTTCAATGTGCGTGTTTGCCTGTCTCTTCCCAATTTTACCGCTTATTCAACAATCTCCTATTCAGAGACCAAGTTGAGAGGAGGAGGAGGAGAGCTTTGAGTTCAGCATGTAAATTCCGACTCACTCACAGTGTCAGCTGATTCATCCTCGTGTTCCATGGTCACTTGGAACCCACCGAAAGGTCTACAGCCAGAAGAACTACACCCAGCAAATACTACTGTAACGCCACTCTGTCGCTTCCGTTAATACCTGCTACCCCTTCAAGAAATGTATGTCCCAGTTAGTCTTTTCTCCTTAGCATTCCTATTGCAGGTTTCTGAGATAAAATTTGCTTGACTTTACTCTCTTATTACTTCTGTTATATCCTGTTTTACAAAAATAAGTTGAAATGTTGAGGGTTTTATGCCTCCCCTCCTACCCCTATTTTTTTTTTAAATTATAATTTAGCACCTTTCACTTATTTGGTGGTTGTTATGTGCTGTTGAGTCGACTCCAACTCAGCAACCAGAAGTACAACAGCTCTGAACCCTACCCTATCCTGAGCCAACCTTATTGTCTCTGGCATGCCTATTCACATTACTCCAATCACTAAGTCAATCCATCTCATTGAGGTCTTCCTCTCTCGAGCTGTCCCTTCACCCATCCAAGAATGATGTCCCTTTCCAAGGACTGGTCCATCCTTGTAATATGCACAAAATATGTCAGACAGAGCTTCAGAATCCTTGTCTCCAAGGAGCAGCCTGGTTTCAACCTCTGCAGGCAGGGTGGACCTGTCTGTTCTCCTTAGGTGTCCATGGCATATTCAAGTCTCTTCTCGAGCATCACAACTTAAAGGCATTGATTCTTCTTCTATCATCATTAGTCATTTCCAGCTCTCTGATGCAAAGCAAATAATTGCAGCAAAGACCATAGCCTGGATCAGGAACACCTTAGTCTGTAGTGTGACATCATTGCTTTTCAGTAGATTATTTTATACTCCTAAAAGTGTATCTTTTTTGGAAGCAGTAGTGGCATCCACTCCTAAACAACGTGCCTCTGCAAACTCTATGAACTTTGTTAAATGTTGATAGTTGTAGAGGGGCTCCAGGCATTTTGTTCATAGGGTCGCTGTGAGTTGTGCTCAACTTGAAGGTAATCAACAACAAAAGAATATAAAAAGCATAAGGAATTCCTATATATTCCCTTTGTGTGAATACTTCTTATAATCATATCTTGTATTCATGTGTTTTCAGTTGTTAGGTACCCTCCAGGTGACTACCCCCACAGTGACTCTTGGGACCAGAGATCTGAGCCCTGCTCTGTCCTGCACCATCCTCACGATCTCAGGCTCATGTCCTCTGTTACTGTTGCTGTGTCAGTCCAGCTTGGTGAGGGTCTTCCTTTCTTCCTCTGACCTCAACCTTGCCCACCCAGCATAATGTTTTCCTTCTCCAAGTACTATCCCCTCCTAACAACTAGCCCGGGGTGTGTGAGGTCAAGTTCCATATGTTAATTTTATGCTGAAAAACTTCTGATTGTTGTGTTTTAATAGTTCTTTGTATGTTTTATATATACGTTCTTTTTCATTGAGGTGTTTTACAAATATAGAGTGGATTCCTCTCTATAAACATTAGGACTCTTACTCAAGCTACACTTCCCCCCACACACACACCCTTAACTCTCTTAGTAATACTCGTCTTACAGTGGAAGCTTGTGATTTTAGTTAAGTCATCTTAGACTTTGATTTCTTTTTCAGTGGAATGAGCTTTTGTTGTTTATAAAGCCACTGACAGAACCGAAATCAACTAGATTTTTTTTTTCTTCTCTTCTAGGTGTTTCACACAGTTTATTTATGTGATCCATTTAAAGAACTTTTTCATAGGTTCTCCTTAGATTCATAGTTGTCTGTGAATATCCATTTGTTTCAGTTCTATATTGGAGAATACCATTCTTTCTCCATTAAATTGCCTTTGTCTTGTGGTCAAAGATAAGTTGATTACATTTTTGTGAACATCCGAGGTTTATGTTCTGTTCCATTATCACTTTCCCTTTTGTCTATTGTACTGTTCTTCTTTGATCATTTTATGTTTTAATTTAAACTTGAACCCATTGCAATTGGGTCATATTGATGCTATAAGACAAAGTCGAATTTTGTCACAGCATTTGAAAAGCTATATACATCGTTTACAGAAGTTACTGCCCCATTTTTCTCCCCCAATGCAGCTGGTAAGGTTTAAACTGCCTGTTAATGGTAGCATGGTCTGGATGGAAGCACAGTGGTAACCTAAAGACTGATAATTCGAATCCATCAGCAGTTCCACAGGAAAGAGGAGGAAAACGTCCTACTACGTAATTTACCATTTCCAAAACCCACGAAAGGGTCAACTAGAGTCAAATTACTTTATGACAATTAGAGAAAGAGATGTTTTGGTTAGAAGCCTAATATTTCTCTAGTCATTGTCCAGCTCTCTGACGCATAACAAGTGATTGCAAAAACCACAGCCTGTATCAGGTGCACCTTAGTCTCCAGAGTGACACCATTGCTCTTCAGTACTTTGGAGCGGTCCCTAACAGACTTTCCCATCACAATGTGTCTCTTCATTTTCTGGCTGCTGGTGGCAAGAGTGTTGACTGTGAAGCCAAACAAACTAAAGCTGTGAACAACCTCAGTCTCCTCACCATCCATCCTGATTCTGCCAGTTGGCCCAGTGGTGAGAATCTCTGTTTTCCTGAGCCTGTAGAGAGTTTGTATTTTAATAAATACACGAGGAGCTCTGGTGACTTAGTAGAAAGGTGGTACACCGCCAACCTGAGGGCCTGTCATTCAAATCCACCAGCTGCCCTTCAGGAGAAAGGTGGGTTCTCGCCTGCTGTGGGATTTCCACCCTCTGATAAACCCCGGAGGGTCAGCCATGAGCCATTTCCTTCTTGATGGTGCATAACAACAACATTAGGCATATCATTTATCTTGTTTTATATTTTGGTTGTTGGTATCTGGCATCAAGTCAAAACCAACTCAGAACTGACCCTCCAGTAGATTTCAGAGGCGGTAAATTGGAAGGGGAGAGACTGTCCGTCTTCTTCCCACGGAGTTGACTGGAATTGCCTGCCTTTAGGCTGACAGTCCAGCTTCTCCGCGGTCAGGCCAACAGAGCTCCCGTGATTGGCTTCATAAAGGAAATCAACTCATACCTGTTTACATCAGACACTTCGCACTGTTTGCCTTTTGAGTTTGATTGTACGGGAGTTGAATTTAAATTGCAGAACTTTACACTTTTCGACACACAACTTCTGAACCCTCTATGGCTTCAGCATTTGATCATTATGGTTTAAAAGATCTTTCCTTAAGATCTGGGCTTAGAAAACATTTTCTGTACTGGATGAAATAATGCGTATTTCGTGCCTTTGGGTTATATAATCTCTGTGGCCCCTCAACTCCATTTTTGTAATGTGAAAGTACACATAAATGGATGGTTTGACTTAATTCCAATAAGTATTGTTCCAGGAAAAACATACAGCAGGCCTGATTTGTCCTGTGAGCAACTGTTTGACAACCTCTATTCTGGAGTGTATGAATAGTTATCAGTACTTTCCACAAATAATGCTATGGTTATAAAAACCTTATTCTACCTGAAATGTGTTTTGAATAAAGCATTGAGTGAGAATTTTATTTCACTTTCTTGAACTAATGATTGTTATCCATCTATACCAGGATAATAAACATAATTATCCATTATTTTCCCATCAATTAAAAATTCAAACTCTTTAAAAACTTTTCTAGGTCTCACAGGTATTATATTAAGTGACAGTATATGTAAAAATAGGAGGCACAGTGCTCAGCACCTTTCAGTAATATGTAACCATTATTGTCTAGGTCCATCCCCAAACCTTCTAATTAAACTATAGCTTTATAAATATGGTCAGCACATGGAAAGTAAGGGCTACATTAGCCTTAACATTGTCTCTTCTTTTACATTCTATGGGGACATGACTTTTTTATTTCAAGACTTTATTCTAAAAGCTATCCACTGTGACTTCACTTGGTGAATGATGCATTATATTTTCCAAGACCCTGTTGTTTTACCATGTTTGAAAGCAAATAAAAATAACCCTTCTCAACACTCCACTAAAACATTTTAGGCTTCTTCTGAGGAGTTCATTGAACAGCATTTTGAATGAGATCCGTAATGGGCTTTTTAATTAAATGAATATAGTCATTTCATAGAGACAGTTCTCATTAGTACAGCAGTATCGAGATGACCATTTCATTTTAATTGTGCTGTGTGTTTATGTAAGGAGCCTCATTTTAGGGTTGGTTTGAGTAGATTTATATCTTATCATGCCTTGACACCTAATGAACAGTTGAAAGGTAAATATTACTGCATTTTCAGAGAAAAATGATCTCAATAAAATCTTTTTTCCCCTTGCTAATTTGGTGCTATTTTATTTTTTCTGGGTTAGAGGTACTTAATTACCCTAAAGTCTCCCTTTTTGTCAACTGCATTAAGGCAAGGTACAAGGTATTGAACTTCATACAGTGGAAATCAGACTTCAGAACACAACCAACTACAGCAGCTGTTGTGAGGATGACTAGAGCTCAGGCTGTGAACGTTCAGCTTCTAACATCCCCGTGGGCAAGAACCAGGACTATGGCACGTACAGCCAGGTAGAACACTGAGTCAGATGATGCGTGTGTAACAAAACTTGTATGCAATTGGCTTTATCTATAGGATTTTTGTACAGTTGAATTGAAATTTACTTATAGATGACCTTACAGAGTATTTCAAGACGCAGTAAATCACACGAGAAGAAAATGACCTCCTGTTTCTCTCAGAGCAACTGATGGATCCAAATCTTGTGTATTTGGCTTGGTGGTGTAACTCTTGACCACCAGGCTCCTAGGACTCTCTCTGAATAGGATAGAGGATGGGGACAGGGGAGCGAGCTAACTTTGTATTTATGACCTCTTCAGGTGCTCGAGGTCTTCACGAGTGATAAGACCAATAGTAGTGTGCACCAAGATTTAATGGGCTTTTTGTCCTAAGAGACTGTCACCAATGTCTAACCAATGAAAAAAAGCATCAGACCAACACACAAAGCATCAGATCAGGGAAGATTAGGAACCCACATGACTAGGATCTCTAAGAACCATTTGTCATTGTTGCTGTCATCGTGTACCTATGGGTCAGAATTTGCTCGTAGCTGACTTTTCAGCAGGTTTTCAAAGACTGTGGATCACATGGGAGGAGATGTGTCCACCTTTCATGAAGAAGAAAGGACAGTCTGAGAAAATGCTCTAATTCATTGTTATATACTGTCAAGTTGAGTATGACTCAAATGGAACCTATGACCTAACAGATCTAAACCCTGTCCTGTCTGGTGCCTTCCTCCTCATCTCTGTCATACTTAAACTGATTTCTGCCTTCACTACGTCAATGCATGATGAAGTTCTTCCTCCCTTTCTCTGGCCCTCCACCTTTTTAAGCACGATGTCCCTTTCTAAAGAATATCCCTTCCTGACAACACGTCCAAAGCATGTGGTAAAAGTTGTATCCTTTCTCCATACCTATTTAATTTGTACACTGAGCAAATCATTAAAGGAACTGGCGTTAGTGAAGAGATATGTGGCATGAGGATAGGAGGAAGACTCATCAACAACTTGCATTAAGCAGATAATATAATCTCGATTGCTGAAAGTTAGGACAACCCGAAACACTTGCTACAAAAGAACAAAGACTACAGCCTTCATGATGAATTACATCTCAACGCCAAGAAGACAAAAATATCCTCCCCATCAGGCCCATAACCAACTTTATGATACATGGAGAAAAGATCCTTAATTGTCAACAATTTCCTATCTCTGGGATCCACAATGAACACCCTTGGTACCAACATTCAAGCAATCAAGACATGTAATGGGAATGTCTGTTGTCAAGGTCCACTGTGTTGTACTGGGCAGCAGTTCTGTCCATTTAAAGGCTAAGTTTAGCCCGAGTCAGGTCATGGTCTTTTCTATCACTAACTATACATCCAAGAGCTGGGCAGTGAATGAGGAGGACAGAAGAAGAATCAATGCCTTTGATGTATGGTGTTGGAGAAGAGTACAGACTAGATCATGGGCTGCCACAACAAACAGATGTGTCTTGGAGAAGTTCCTGCTGGAGTGCTCTTTGGAGGTGAGGATGGCTAAGCTTCAAGTCACCTTCGAGTCTAGAGGAGATTAAAGATTACAGTTTGATTAAATGTGGCATCCACCACCAGCAGCTCCAGGAAGAAAGCTGGGCAGTCTTCTCCTATTAAGATTTATCACCTCGGAAATCCAGGGGAGGGGTGTTAGTAGTCAAAAGCCACTTGAGAGCACTTTGAGGAATTGGTTTTTTTGGTCATAGGCATAGATCCAATAAATAAATAAATATAAAATGACATTCTCAAGGATAATTGGGCATTTGCACTCATTAGTGCATTGTTAAGATTATAATTACAAAATGGAGAAGAGAGAAGAATGATTTCTTCGTGCAAATTAAACCCTAACAACCAAGAAACGATTGGAACTTCATACTCACTGGACATGGCAACAAAGCATCGCAGACAGTTTGAGTAATAATCTCCTTAAATAAATAGCATATGATGCACTCTTCTTTATTGATTGACAATAACATCAAATTAATATTCTCTACTCCTATAACATTCATTTTTGTTACTTATCTCCAAAGATAGGTCTAAGGCAGACATATATTAGAACAAGTATGAATGCTGGCCTTAGCTTATATAAGACACTAGATAAATGAGCTCTGTTGGAGTACATAGGTCCTTTAAATTATGAGTAAAGAGTAATGTTGTTAGAGAGAATTGAACAAAGAATATGATTTTCATTTTTTAAAAAGTAAAAATAAA
>NW_006400015.1:3066808-3076621 GCF_000299155.1 Elephantulus edwardii
ACTGGGATAATTGGGATGGGAGTGTCAGAGACAGTGCGATTGGCACAGGACAGAGCGGAGTTTAGGGCTGTTGTACACAGGGTCGCTATGAGTCGCAGGCGACTCGATGGCACGTAACAACAACAACATGTTTACCAGTCGTCTTATAATTAGCAAAGATCAGGTGAAAAATCCTGACTCTTGGCCTGTTATAAGTACTGTGTGTCATTTTTTTAGCTGAGAAACACTTTGTTCTAACTGTCCAGGCTCTTTCCTTGTTTACAGCACCTGAAAAGCTCTCATGAGATGATGTTATCATTTGAAGTCCCCATCAGTCTTGTATCTGTGTAGGGAGATGATCTCGATATTTCAAGCTAGAAAGGAGGAAGGGGGAAAAAGTGCTTTTAAATTACTAAAAAGTGAGATTGATTTGTTAACCAATCTCAGCTCTCCTTAGTATACCTGTAAGTGCCAAGGGATGCTATTAGGAATCACTTTGGGTGAATGAGTCTATGTTGGAGTCCCTTTGAATTAAGACTGCCAGTTGTTTGGGGTTTGTTTTTTGTTTGGTGGGTTGGGTTTTTTTTTTTGGTTGGTTTTTTTGTTTTGTTTTGTTTTTAAACAAGCAGATTTTCTACTCTTGTCTTACTCATCTGCTTTAACTTTGAAAGCAAAAACAACAAAATAGCATTTTGATCATAAGCATTTAAAAAAATTTTTTTTTAGATTCCAGAAAGTTTTTCATTTATAGAACTGCGTCCCTGTGTGGTATTGTTTTAATAATTCATCCTACCAAAATGAATATAGACATAGAGCTACATTGGCTTAGTGGACAGAAAGTTATGCTACCAAGCCAAAGGTGGGTGATTTTAATCTGGGGCTCTCAGGCCAGGTTAAAATTGTTTTCCTGTCAAACATTCTTCTAGGTTGTCTGTGCATTGATGTACAGAGGTAACTCGTGGTTGCTGTGATGCTAAACATTGTGACACTGATGTGCCAAACGTGATAATGGGTACCCCTGGTGGACAGTGTTGGCTGGAGCTTCCCAACTGAAACAAGCCTGGAAGCAGGAGCGGCATCCACTTCTGAAATGGCTTGCCTCCGGAAACTCTATGGAAGAAAAGTGCTCAGGCTGTTTGTTCATAGGGTCACTATGAGCCATCTATGACTTGACGGCACCTAACAACGACAAACAACCACCAAAATTAATATCAGACTATGAGAAGTCCTAGGTCAACACAGTCCCACGTGTTCTACCATAGTTTCTAACATGAACATTCCATCCGTGGCTTAGTTTCCCAAGTCCTCTGTAACCTTGGGTTAAGATTCACTAGATGGTCTCCCAGAGACTCAGATCTGTCAGGGGAATGACTCTCGTGACTGTAGAAAGGCAGGCTGATTTTTGGAGAAACTGGTGAGTGATGGACCAGGGTGCTGTAGACTGTTACTTGTGATGCAGCTGGATGGTGACCAGGTGCGATGCAGGCTGGTGGTGGAGACTAGTGAGTGATAGGCCAGGATCCTGTAGACAGTCACTTGTGGGGCAGCTGGATGGTGACTGTGGGTTATGCAGGTTGATGGTGCAGACTGGTGAGTGATGGGCCAGGATCCTGTAGACCGTTGCTTGTGGGGCAGCTGCATGGTGACTGTGCGTGATGCAGGCTGGTGGTGTACCCGTGAGCAGCTGGAAGCTATGTCTTAGGTGAGAGAGCTTTTCCAAAGGAAAGAGTTACCTGGTGCTGAGGTCGTATGAGCTTATATAAGCCTCTAGTAGGGTGGGGCTTGTATCCCATCCTAATCTTCTGTCCTTAACACAATAATTACTTCAGCACAAAATAAACAGTTAATCACTGCGTAGAGAAGATACGTGAATGATAAACCTTAGAGACCAGAGCCATTGTGTCAGAAGCAGCTCCTAACTGACTTTGCAGTGGGCCTCCAGAGGCAGTAAATTACATGAGAGGACACTGACCATCTTTCTCCCGTTGAGTAGCTGATGGATGTGAGCTGTGTACTCGGTTGACCATCCAACCTCTTACTACTAGGCTACTAATGCTACTAATGCTCCCTTTATATAATGTTGTTGTTGTTATGTGCTGTCGAGTAGCTTGTGACTCATAGTGACCCTATGTACAACAGCCCTAAACCCTGCTCTATTCCTTGCCAATCTTACTGTCTCTAACACGCCTACCCCAATTACCCCAGTCACTGAATCAGTCTATCTCATCAAGGGTCTTGTCTCCTACACTGTCCTTCCATCCTCCCAAGCCTGACGTCCCTCTCTAAGGACTGGTCCCTCCTTACATCATGTCCAAAGTATGTCAAAATGAGCTTCAGAATCCTTGCCTCCAAGGGGCAGCCTGGCTTCATCCTCTCGGATGAACATGTTTGTTCTCCTAGCACTCCATGGTATATTCAATACTAACATCTTACATTGGTATGATCATTTGTCAAAATTAATGAACTAACTGAATCAGTGCTACTAATTCAAGTCCATATTTTATTCATTAGTTTATAGTGAATGTCAGTGTCTGCCTCTTTGTTGTTGATGGTGGGTCTGAACCACTAGAGATAAGACACTTTTTGGTTACAGGCTACAGATTATGCCTGTAGAGTCTGTGCAACCCTGTGCAAACTTGGCTTTTACTTACCTTTTTTTATAGCATCAAGAATTAAATGGTGATTAATTGCAACATGTTTCATGATGTTGTGGTAGCTAACAGCAGTTAAAAAGCATACTGGACAAGTATAACAAGAAGTAATTTAATGTCCAAATGTAGTTATACTACTGTAATTATAACTTTAAAGTAATCATGGAAACTGACCTTGACTGAGAGTTCTTGTCAGTTCCTCGCTTTCCTGATGGAGAAGATGCAGGAAGCCTCCGGCCTCCTCTCTGCGCTTAAGATCTGTTCATGCCGTCATATCTTTCAACCTCTTCAGAATTTCAGATTAATGTATTCTTTGTCATTCACCAACTCCTATCTTTTTGTGCCTGACTCGAGCATAAATCAGAAATACAACTTTTCTTCAAAATCTAATAAAGATAATCAGTATTTTTTTCTGTTCAATCAGAAATAGAAAATCATCTGACAGCTTCACAATGTCTGTGAGCTATTAACCTGTTCTGTTTAATCTCTACATAGGTTGCCCCACTTTTCCTCTCTGTATTTCTCTTACCACACATAGTAATTATTTAAAAAAAATTGTTCCTATAAAGTCTTTAATTGTGCTGTTTTATTAAACCTCTTAGTTCTAAACATTGAAAATGGTATACACCAGAGGAGTAAAATTTAAGCAGAATAACTCTGAGCATCAGAGAAGTTCTTTCCATCGGTTTCTATAATGTTTGTAAACATTCAATCAATAGAGATGTATTCTGTACTGAATGCTTCCAGTCCTAATGCACCTCCACAAGTGTTGGTCTTACCTTTTGGTTGTTGTGGTTGCCATCGAGCCGAATGTGTCCATTGCCATGAACTATGCTTTGTTCTATCCTCGGCCATCATCAGCTATGACCACTTGAGCCGATTGCTTCGAGCTCTGTCAGTCCAACTCATGGGTGTTCCCCACCTTTCTAAGTGTAGTATCTCCCCCCCACAGACTACCTTGTCATAGCATCATGCCCAAAGTGGGGGACACCAAGCTTCGCCATCCTTGTCCCAAGAAGCACCCCGCTGCTGTTCCTCAATCTGGGCCATCTTTATTCAGACTTTATAGCAAACATTATCTTTTCTGTTGATTCTTGCCTCTGTCTCCATGCTTCTGGTACAGAAGCATCTCGCTCTTCATTGATTCACAACTTTTCACTCTAATCTCTCAGTGCGGGAAGTTCTATGCCTGCATTATTCCCTCTCCAGTGTGTGGTAGAGATGATGACACACCAATAGCTCTGAAAAAAAATCACTGTTCAGTTAATTACCTGTAAATAACTACGAATATACATTAAAAGCTTAATATGTGCCATTTGCTGTGCTTGGTATAGGAACCCTGGTGGCCTTTTGATTAAAGTAATAGTCTGCCAACAGACCGTCTGCTCCCATAGAGACGTAGAGCCTTGGGGACTTGGATAGTCATGTTAGAGGACATCCATGAGCCATTAGTGACGTGATGGCACTGGATTTGGTGGGACTTTGCTGTCTACACTTCCTCCAAGACACCCCTATAGGCGAGGATGGTGAAACTTCATCTTCCTTTCTTTGGGCACATTGCCAGGAAGGGCCCGATGGTAGAAAAAGATGTCCTGCTGGAAATATCAGAGGGTCAGAGAAAGGGATGAGGACTTCCACAGAGATGGTTTAGGACACAGTCACTATCGGGACACAGCTCAACATCCTTGCCTGCTGGCTGTTCACAAAGGGAATTCCTTTAATCTCTCTCATTGAGAATAATGGTGGCCGTTTGTTTTGCATATTATACTAACCATGCTGAGAAAAAAATTTAGTGCTTTTTAAAAATAATTGTAGATTGGAGGAGTTAAGACAGTAGAGAGGTTGGAAGGAAGGGAGAGGAATAAAGAGGGGGAGAGGAAGGAGAAGCAGAAAATGGAGGAGGAGGGGGAGAGGGGAGGGGAGGGGGAAGAAGAAGAAAAAGAAAAGTGAGATGGACTGGGATCCTACCTCAAACTGCTTACTCACTTTTCATACTGTGTGTTCATGTCGCTACCGCGTACGAAGAGTCGGCCACCAATATTAAGTGTTTTTCATTGTAAACTTCAAATATGTTTGTTTCTCTACAGAAACTCAGAAGCTTGTTTTATTGCTTAAATTGAAGGAAAAAATGTAAGGTTTTATAGCTCTTAAGTAATTTGTATTTGAACGCCTGAATATCCCTTCAGGCCAGAATGATTTATTTTTATAACTTTTTGAAAATTGATTTTCATCTTGTTCTTTTCCACAATCTGGTCAACTAACTGCATCTCTTTATACTTTTCATGTGCCTTTACTGCTTTCATCATTTATTTTATCTTTTTGGTTTTCATATATATTTGTTGGAGATCTCTCAAGTGTTCTATACACTTCTTTCATTGCATCTGTATTTTCTTTTACCCTCATGTGAAATACTTTGTTAACAATGTGCACAATGGTTCTGCTTAGATGAAAAATATCTTTGTTGGAAAAAAGCCCATTTTTCTATTTTACTTGGGGATTAAAAAAGAAAGGAATAATTGTTGAATTATAGGACAAGAGAGAATCACAAAATCAGAGCCATGGTGGCTGCTGAGATACTTGCTATAACCCACAGCCGGTAATGAGGCATCAGCCTATTGATAGTTTACAAAACTTGCAATCATTTGGCTAATCATTCCGTGTGTGTAACTACCCGTATTTATGTATTATTATCTATATTGCTTGTATGTGTAACTACATATGTATAAAATATATATATGTAATATATTTAAAAATATATATGTATAATATATATATCGTAAAATATACATATTATCTATATTGAAACCTATATTTGAATGAAGACGCAGTTGTCAGAACAGAGCAAGGAGATACTGCATGGTTCAACATCGGAACAATGTCCACCAGGCAGGTATTTTGTCTCTATACTTTTACAATCTGTATGCAGAACAGATCAACCGGGACGCTGGGCTGTATGAGGAGGAATGTGGCATCAGGATTGGAGCAAGACTCATCAACAACCTGTGTTATGCAGATGACACAACCCTGCTTGCTGAAACTGAGGATGAGCTGAAACACTTGCTGCAGAAGGTCAAGGACTGCAACCTTCAACATGGCTTGAAGCTCAACATCAAGAAAACAAAGATTCTCACCACTGGGCCAATTGGCAGCATCAGGATGGATTGTGAAGAGATTGAGATTGTTGACAGTTTTAGTTTGCTTGGCTCCACAGTCAACACTCTTTGTACCAGCAACCAAGAAATCAAGAGACGAATTGGATTAGGAAAGTCAGCCATCAGGGACTTCTCCAGAGTACTGAAGAGCAACGATGTCAGACTGATCCAGGCCATACATGCTATGCATCAGAGAGCTGGACAGTGACTAGGGATGATAGAGAATTGATACTTTTTTTTTTTTTTAGAATTGGTACTTTTGAGCTGTGGTGCTAGAGAAGAATGTTGACTGCTAGGAGGACAAACAGGTTCATCCTGGAGAGGGTGAAACCAGACTGCTCCTTGGAGGAAAGGATTCTGAAGCTTTGTCCGACATACTTAGGGCATGTTGCAAGGAGGGACCAGACCTTGGAGAAGGACATCATGTTTGGGGAGGTGGAGGGACAGGGCAGGAGAGGAAGACCCTCGATGAGATGGATCAATTCAGTGATTGAAGTAATGGGAGTAGGTGTGTGGGAGACAGTGAGTTCGGCACAGGATAGAGCAGGGATTTAGGGCTCTTGTACATAGGGTCACTGTGAGTCGCAAGCAATTCAACAGCACATATGTTGCATGTGTGTGTTTGTGTAACTACATCTATGTATTATCTATATCATGTGTGTGTGTGTAACTACCTATATCATCTATATCAATTCTTCTCTCTATAAGAGAACTATGTCCAACAAGGCATATAAAGGACATATGCCATCAGTCAACCAGCAAATAATATAAAAAGTGTATAAAAGTTCAAGAGAATATTTTTCCCTCAAATTAGTCTGGATGCTCTAAAAAGCATATGATTCTGTCAACTGTGGGATTGGGTAGGGGAGCAGAATCAACCACAGATGATTTTCAAACTGCTGCTTAAATTTAAATGTCAGAAGGCCCAGGCTGAGATTGTGGGTGCCTGTTTGTTTCTTTTATTTTCAATCTCAACAATTTTATGTTGTGAGTGGTTGCCTGTGTCCAGTTTGAGAGACCTTTCTTCCCTAACCTCCCCAACATACTTGTCACTAAAATTTCAGAAGTGGTCATTTGTTTAGAGCCTAATGAGATGAAAAGGAGAAATGTTTCTTAAAGTTGGTTTTGTGTGGACATAGTCCTTCAAGTAAGGCTGCGATGATCTTTCTCTATGTTGCTTGGGTGTTGGTTAGTTTATTACTGCTCTATTTCTCTCAGGAGATTCAGAGACTAGAATTCTAGCAGAATCTCATTAAGGAATGCAGTTTAAAAGACAAAACAAAAACACAACCACCAACAACCCAAAAGTTAACTCTCGTGTTTCCAAATATAAGTAAGGACAATTATGTTTGGTAACTAGACGGCTACACTGTGTCAGCACTGCCAGGTACTGACCTTCCAGGAGTCAGGATGGGATGAAGGTAGTCCCCCTTGCTTGAACTTCCTCTGTCTCTAGTCCCGGATGTGAGGTTGTAGCTCTATTTGGATCTGCTCTCTAGATTTCTCCAGTTAGCTCTTCTCTGGAGTTGGATGGATTTGCTAGTCATTAAATGTCCATTTCTTCTGTATTATATCTTCAGAAAAATCAACATCAAAATTTCTGATTTATTTGTCACTGATTTCTACAGAGATATTGAAGTGTTAAAGATTGTGTTTTAAATTGACATGATTATATGTCTGCATCCTTTTCTTTTATTGTTGTTGTTAGGTGCCATCAAGTCACGTATGACATATAGCAACCCCATAAACAGCAGACCTGAGCCCTGTGCTGGGCCATCCTCATGGTCTCTGATACCTAGAGCCCCTTGGTGCACTCTGTCAATCCATCTTGTTGGGTCTCCCTCTCCTCCACTGACCTTCCATCTTTCTAAGCATGGCGTCCCTTCCCTAGCCTCACCTCGCTCCATGTCCAAAGTATGAGAGATTAAAGATCACCGTCTTTCAAGAAGCACTGTGGCTTCGCTTTACCCAAGAAGTATCTGTGTATTCATTTGGCAGTCCAGGGGATATTTCCTTGACTATGCAAAGACACTGGACTGTAATATTGTTGTTTTTAACTTCTTCAAAATGTTCCATGCATTCTTAAATATAGTTTTGATAACAGCTGTCATGAGTTGTCGAGTCCACTGTGACTCATAGCCTATGAACGGTAGCCCTGAACCTTGCACAATCTCGAGTCAGTCTCTCTGTCTCAGACGTACCTGCCCCCATTGCCACCATCACTGAGTCAGTCAGTTACATTTGGGGTCTTCTCCTTGCCTGACCCTCTATCCTCCCAAAATTGATGTGCTTTTCCAAGGACTAGTCCTTAGCAACATGCCCACAGTGTGGGAGATGACCTTCCAAATCTTGCAGCTTGGTTTCACCTTCTCTAGGACAGACCTGTTTGTTCTCATGGCGATCTGTGGCATGTTTGGTAGTCTCTCGGAAGTCCATGATCTATGGTTTGTTTGCTAGCCTCTTGGAAGTCCACGGTATGTTCTATACTCTTTTTGAGGACCACCACTCAAAATCATAGATGATTCTTTTGTCACATCTAGTCACTGTCCAGCTCTCAGATGCTTAGCAAGCAATTGAGAAGCAAGTTGACTGTGTGACCCATAGCAAATTAAGGCTAACATTGAGAAGAATCCCAGAAAACTTAAATGCTTGTGAGAAATCCACACCTAGATCAGGAAGCTGTTGTCTGGAGTATGTGAACGTTGCATGGTTTGAAATAAGGACATATATGCATCAGGGATGTATCCTTTCTCCATTTTCATTCAAACTGTATGATGAGCAAATAATTCATTAAACCAAACTTTACAAAGAAACATGGCATCAGGATTGGATGAGGACTTAGGCACAACCTTAATTATGCAGACGACCCAACCTGGCTTGCTGGCAGTGAGGAGGATATGAGACACTGGCTGCAGAAGATCAAGGACTACAGCCTTCTTAATGGATTACATCTGGCCATCACAACAAAGATAATCACCACAGAACCAACAGTCATGATAGATGGAGAAAGGAGTGAAGCTGTCAGTGATTTGATCTGGCTTTGATGAATAATGTGTACCCTTGGTAACAGCAGTCGGGAGACACATTGCATTGGGCAAATCTGCTTTCAGGGAACTCTCTAAAATACTTACGAGCAGGGATTTAAGTTTGAAGACTAGGGTGCACCTGATTCATACTATGGTCTCAATCACCTAGTATACATCAGAGAGCTGTACAATATAAGAATTACAGAAGAATCTATGTCTTTGGGTTGTGGTACTGGAGAAAAGTATCTCATTCTCTTGTTGTTGTTCTTATTAGGTGCCATTGAGTCAAGTATGACCCATAGCAACACTATGAATAACAAATCTGAACCCTGTCCTAGCCTGTGCCATCCTCTCACTTCCTGACACAATAGAACCCATTGCAGCAGTCATCATGTCATTCTATTAGACTGGAATAAAAGGAAAGTCTAGGAATGTTTATCTCCTGACAATAATACCTACAAAAACATCATTCTAAGAAAAACTGCTTTGGTTTTTATTTAGCGCTATGACTGTGTAATTTGCCCCGAAGACATCATGTTGGTGAAGCTCAGATAGTCATGCAAACATCAGAAGTGAAACAATGAAATGGGTCAGTACAAAAGACTGGGTCAGAGGCAAGCTTTAGTGCTAGCAGATGCACTTAAAATTGAATAATCTTGATTTACTTTTATTTCTGCCATTTGTAAAATATGAATTATAATACTTATTTTCACAGTAGGGAGTGTGTATGCATGGAATGAATAAACACAGGCAAAGTTTAGTAGAGCATCACTTGGCTCACATGATTCATATTCAACCTCCCCTGTAAGATCATTTGTATTTTGAGGGTACCCTCGCTCCCGACAATGCCATGTACTCACTCTCCTCATCCCAACCCCTTCCCCATTTATTCTTTAAATTCTTTATCTTCACTGCAATCCCAGAGGTATGTGGTTCAAATCCACCAGATGTTCTGCTGGAGAAGGAGGGGGCAATCTCCTCCGGTACCAGTCAGATCTGATTTGA